>NC_068984.1:55848959-55855580 GCF_001194135.2 Octopus bimaculoides
TATATATATATATATATATATATATATATATATATCGCCACACACACACATACACACATGCAGACCTATAAGTGGGTCTGTGTCTGTGTTTGTGTGTATGTGTATGTATATGTGTGTGTGTATGCACCATCGATTCCACGCGTTCATTCTCCACAGTCTGTACGCAATTGTAGTTATTTTCAATTCTCCTCTGCGGTATTAAATGAGAGGTATAGTAACATAGTAATATAGTAATCGATAGATAATGTGTTATAGCAGATTTAGTTGTAATGACTAAGATCATCTATTTCATGTCGTTGTGGGAAATAGATGTTAATCATAATAGGAACGATCATTTGTATATCATTCACTCAATGCTATAATCATCTCATCACTACCTTTGACTCGTCAGTGAAATGAATGTCCATTGAGATACTAATAAAGCTAAGCAAACTATTTTTGGGAAGATATGTTTTTTTTGCTTTGTTTTTTTGTTGATTTGGTTCTTTTATCTGAAAGAAGCATAGCTATTTAGTTCATCTATGTTGTTTTGCTGGTATTGTTGTTTAGCATCGGTTTAGCCCCGAGATTAAGCGGACTTATAATAAAAGACGTTTCAACTGTAATCATCTCGTTTCCGTTTCAGAAAGTGCACCTAATGTGACTTGGTGATTGTTAGTTCTAACAGTTAAAACAACTGCGTAAAGGTCTCCTTCAGTTGCTGGAATCTTCCTATTTCTCTGTCTCTGTCTTTCTGTCTCTCTCTTTCTATATATTTTTGCGTATATATATATATATATATATATAGTTTTAAATCTATGTATCTAGTTATCACTCTCTCTCTCTCCCTCTCTATCTATCTATCTATCTATCTATCTATCTTTCTCTCTATCTCTTTATCTCTCTCTCTTTCTCTATCTCTCTCTATGTGTGTGTGTGTATGTGTGTGTGTGTGTGTGTGAGTAAATAACAGCCTGAATATATTAAAGAACTCCACGATAATAAGGGCCGTCTGCCTATGTCCAATTTCGAAGTTACTAGCGAAAACAAAATTTTGAAGGAAATTGGAAAGAATTTATGTAGACAACAAAAGAGAGAAAGGCAACTGCTGCAGATGAAATTTCAGCATTAGAGTTAAAAGAACTAAATTGCATTAACCTAGTTATATTGTCATACAAATGTAATGTAATTTATGAATGGGGACACATAGTGAAACATTGTATATATATATATATATATATATATATTATTGTATTTGGGGATGGTCATATTGCCAGTTTAGCCAATAAAAACACACGCAGTGTATATTTGGTGTTACTTTGCTTCAGCTTTATATTACATTACATTACATTAATCCTATTTCGGCCAGAGTTCTTTCGTCACACTTCTGTGACTTCATCAGTGGTCTTTTGCTTTCTTCTTTCTTATGTATGTCCCACCTTGCTAACTATCAACCATTTTGCATTTTCAAAACAAATATATATACATATATATATATATAAAGGAATGAGAAAAAAACTGCACAGAATAAAGAAACTAATGAGTTACGCAACTGCACGGTTTCTAAAAGTTACTTAGAATATTACAGCAAAGTTGTTACATGCAGAAATAAGCTAACCACAGAATGGATTTAGACCGAAATAGGAATTCGGGAAGAAATATTTGACCAGAGAAAGGCGGCGAGAAAGTAGAATTGTTAGCACACCAGTCAAAATGCTTAGCGGCATTTCTTCCGTCCTTAAGTTCTAAGTCCCAATTCCGCCGAGGTCGACTTTGCCTTTCATCCTTCAGGGTCAATAGAATAAGTACCAGCTAAGTACTAGGGTTAATGTAAACCATTTTCGCACTGCCCTGATTTTGCTGCCTTTACCTCAATTTGAATTCAATATTTAACCAGAGAAACATGTGAAAGCTGTCTTTACATAAATCAAAAAATGTTTATAAATCATACAAAGCAATTGACATAGTAAATTCTTTATAGACTATACCAAGAAACAATAAAGCATGCAAAGATGATATAAGTACTCAAGTTAATAACAAAAATACAGTGGTAAGAAAAGTTCGAAATTTGAGATTAAGAAATAAGTCAGGCAAGGTTGTGTACTAACAGGTAATCCATTTAATCTACATACTGAAAAGCTCCTCTAAGACGTATTTGTACTTTTCTGAAGTCTCAAAGGAATTATGAAGATCAACAACCTTATATATACAGACAATACTGCTTGTAATTTCGTAATCAAAGCTAATTATAAATGTAAGTCCACTAGAATGGAAATGGATATCTTTTGTACTTTCACTTGCTTCAGTGATTGGACTGTGGCCATAGTGGGGCACCATCTTGGAGAGTTTCGTGAAACAGATCAAACCTAGAACTTATTTTAATTCTGGTACATACGCTTTTGATCTTTTTCAGCCAAATCACTAAGGCATGGACACGTACACACATACACACACATGCACGCGCACTGAAACATACATATGCAAATACACAACTACACACACATTCATTCGCACATATGATAGGTTTTAAACAGTTTCTTTCTATCAAATTTATCAATAAACCATTGTCCAACTGGCACTATAATAGAAGACACATGCGCAAGGTGCCACGCAACAGGACTGAACCATACACGAAGTGATTACGAAGCCAAGTTCTTAACCAAATATCAGGAGGAATCAGCAATTGAACTGGCATCAAAGATCACATAGCATATGTTGATGCAATCAGAAAATACGTAATGTGAAACAGAAATAAAGAAAAATTTGTGATAGCTAGAAAATGATTTGAAAAATGCTAAACAGACATCAAATAATACTAATATAAAACCCAAAAAATATTATTGAAATACTATGTATGGTCCACTCTAATACATAGAGCTGAAACGTGGATATTAACAAAATTACTATCATATGCAATACAAGCTTTTGTGATGTGGGCGTATAAAAGACTTTTGAGAATATCATGGACAGTACACAAACCAATGAAGTACAAAAACAGGCAAAAACTAAAAAGAAACTTTTTAGACATCATCAAAGGAAGAACAATAAAGTATTTGGGATACTGAATTTTAAAAAATGGTTTGCAGAGAAAGTAACTAGAAGACAAAATAATTGGGAGGATTGGGAGAAAAAATTACAAGAATTACGTGGTTGGTTAATATCAAGGATTGGACGGATTTAGATTTGTGAACGTATAAGAACAGCACAACAAACTTGGCGTCCCTTGGCATTTAACCTACCGAGGACTGGCGATACCTGATGATGTAAATAATAAAGCCATATGTAAAACTTACTGTAATTGAAACTTATTGTAATTGTAAATCAAATCCGGTCAATGAGAGTGTAGTAGCAGCTCCACCTTGATGTTTACTATTTCATCTTTTGCTATAATATAATTCACATCAACGTGTCCATAATATGGAATAGGAGATCTAAGAATGAAAACCTGAATAAATGTACCAATACAACATGTGATACACAAGATAAAAGCCAAAATAATTGTTTTGTATTCATATAAGCCATGCTTTTTGCGAACAAGATGAACCTCAGAGGAATGGGAATAAAATAAATGCTTTCATTTATTTGCTAGACTAAGCTATCATAAAACGCATTATATTTCATTTTATTATTCAGTATTCTTGTATTGGTGATAGAGCATTTTAAAATCTCATCTCTACCTTACTATAAAGTAGTAGTGGACTCCGTGTTTCCAGGGTATCAAATATAAATGTGAGTGTGTATGTGTACTTGTATGTATGTACATGTATATAATACATATATATATATATGTTTTTTTTTATTTACTTCTCGTGTCTGGTGGAGGTCGAATCCGTGACTTTTGCAAGGTCTCCAAGACCGGTGAGCTCGATGACATTAATATTCCGTTTAAGGTATTACAAATCAATACTTACAGGAAAGACATGGAGAGAAAGAAGATTAAAAAAAACCCGACGTTCTAAGAAAAAGGACTGGTCATAACGGTTAGTGGGGGCTAGCGTAGTTGAACGCAACAAGAGTAACGAGAGAGTGAGAGACAAATATATCGGAATGCTCGAGTACTGGAGATAGAAGACAAGCTAGCTCCGGGAGACAGAGGCCATTATAGTAGCGATAGAAAAAACAAAGAGGGCGATAATACTCATGTGGTGCAAAGGCTGCATGTACCCGTTGTGACTGAATAGCAGTCGGTTGAGCAGCCTTTCTATGGATGTCTGTGTATGTCGCAGCAACAACGTCCCACACCTGGGCACAGTACTCCATTGTGGATTTCATTTGAGTGTCAGTAGCTAATGGAGTAGAAATATTTTTTTATCCTAAAGAGGAAGACCAGTCAATAGGATGTGGTCATAGCTATGCTTAGATTGTACTTTCCTCGCGAGATGTCTTTGATAATGATGATGCCCAGCATGTAAAACGTCTATGAGAGCTCCGTGATGAATTGGTATTTTCTTGATATGAGTAGTACTTCAGCTTTTTTTTTCTTTTATTTGCTGCTATTAAACATTAGGTTGACATAGACCCCACATAATTTTATTTGATATGCGTGTATGAGTGTTAAATAAGACTAGTATTTTAAAGCCGGTTTCAGAATTATAATAGAACATTTGCTAATGGAGAAACTCAATACTGAGAGTAAGGTTAAATCGACCATAATTTTCTAGTCAATCTGGGAAAATTGAATTTACCAAAACTGGCGAGCGATACAACGATAGACAGTATGCCAACGAAAGAGGAGGAAATTAAGATACGTTGCAAACGAGTCATTGGGCTGTAATCGTACTGGGGAACCGCTTTCGGGAGTTTTTGGTTGAATGAGTCGATTCCGGTACAACAGCAACAACACACTAGAAATAATTCACGATCAGTCATTCCCAGTTATATAGAAGTTAGAAAATATTGTAGACCATAAAGTCATTGATTTTCTACGACGTAGATGCTATCCAAATTTTGTAAAGAACAGGTATATTTGTCGACTCGACCCTATAAAAACATTGTTATTGATCTTAGCTATTCTAAAAGAATAAACGTTAAACGAATTTGTAAAAAAATTCAGTTTGTACAGAATTTCGCTAAGTTTTCTACAGCTTTTTCCAACTGCGAAAAAAGAATAGCATTAGCTACTGAATCGCATGGAATCCTGAAACACCAAAAGTTTCCAAAATAATGCGATTGCCATAAAAAGTGTTTTCTTTCTCGAAATATCAATTATTTATTTGATAAAACCGTGCTATAGATAGTACCTAAATGCAGAAATATTTATTCGTCTCTATACGCTTTATTAACTTAATCTGGGTTAATTAGTGTTTTAGAAGCAGTCATCCGAGGAAATACACATATAGATATTGAATTCGCTGTGTATTAGGGTACGATAAGGAAGTTTTTGTCTTGGAAACAAATATTAATTTAATGTTATCACTGTTTATTTCAATAAAGAAAAAGTAATATTCGAACCTTCATGGTTATCTATTTACACAATTCCAACTTAAACAGTAACTAGCATACAAGTGTATTCTATTTACCACATTCTTATATTATTTTGTCTTTGAAATGAGGTTACGCTGGGACAGTGTCTTTAAGCGTTTTAGTATCTGGCGGATTATTATATCGGTTTCTATTTATTGAAAGGCAAACTCAACATCATGTTGGTAAATGAGTGGTTTAAATGTCACAATATATTTTTTCGGTACAATACACTAATATGTATAGATATATCTACTACATATGTGAGAAATTCTGTTTGTGGGTGCGTTTGTGGAGTTGTTAGCTAACTCCTCCTACATCGTTTTATCGATTTTGATGAATCATGACACGTGAGTAGAACTCATGTCTGGAAACCTCGTGGTATACTCAGATTGTTTTAAAAAATGATAATAGGGCCCCTGGGAGGGGTCCTTATATATATCTAATATACTTTAATTTAAAAACCCATTCGCCCTTGAAAGAGATCCTTATATATACATAGCCACGGGAAGTAACCTATTCATTTTCCTGAATTATTTGGTAAAAAGGAAATTGAGCATGCTTATTCCTTAATATTTGAACTGTTAGATTTATTTTCGCAATTTATCCTGTACAGCCCTTAAGCAAGTAAATAGTATTTTCCTAAACAACAGATCCACTTATCTCGGTTTGTGACTTATTCACGAATATACCAACACTAGCGCCACTGAGGGTAATATTCTCTGGAAACGGACAAAAGCCCTTTTCAGAGTTATTTACTTTGAATTATTATTATTTCATATCTGATTAGCCTGTCATTACGTAACATTCTTCACGATTTTAGTATAGATACCTTATTAGTATTTCCTCCTATGTTCTATATAGTCTGAGAACGTATTAAAGCCCTTTTCGGGGTTACTCTATTTGAATTCTTACTATTGGGCAACTAATTTCATGTTATTACATAACTGACTTCACAATTTGGGTATTCTTAATTTACTGGGAATTCCTAAAAACAAGATCCTGTTTAAGACAGTTCGCTGTCCTCTGTAAGTTCACAAACACCGTTTTAAGGGCTACATACTTTGTATTGTCGTTATTGGATTAGCGAAACAACTAAGAGAACGAAACCAAAGGATAAGCCCTGCTTTCCCGGGAATTACCGGGTACGTCAGATAATATATATATATATATATATATATA
>NC_068984.1:55855613-55859639 GCF_001194135.2 Octopus bimaculoides
ATACATGTATGTATGTATATATGTATATAGGTTAGTAGAGCTAGCGGTTGGAATAACCGTCTAAGGGATAAGAATATCCGTATTTACTAACGGTATAAATTACCTATATTAAACAAGGGCATGGATATGCAAAAATAATATGCTCATAGGATACAGGCAATAACAAAAAAAACAAGAGTTTATCACGATTCAAATTTAAATTAAACAGAAAATGGAGAATTTTCTCCATTTTTCTGCTTAATTTATATATGTACGTATGTATGTATGTATGTATGTATGTATGTATGTATGTATGTATAAATATATTTGTGTGTGTGCGTGTGTGTGTGTGTCATTCAGTTTTAATTCAAGATTTTTTGCCAATATAGAAAGAGCCGGTTTCTAACCCGGGTCCAAGTCTCCTTCATTGGAATCAACAGGGTATTTTTGTATGTATGTATGTACATCTGCAGAATTGTATGTTTTCTTTTATGTATGTATTCTCATGCATATAGCTGCATTCCTAGACCTACTCATATATTTTTAAATGATAAACATCTGGAAAGTTTTACAGATTTTAGCAGTTCTCGTGGTGGCTTGGATTTGTAGTCTTCGAATTAACTTTCTCCTTTCTGGTTTTGAGAAGCCTAATTTCTCAGGATTGGTATTTAGGCAGTGTGTTACATATCCCAGCGCGCTGATAATTACAGGTATAAACCTCAACTTGCTATCTGGATAGATTAGATTTATATTCATCATACATATGAATGTATGTATACACGCATGTATGTATGTCCAGAAAAATATATATCTCTAGCAAACTGGATTCCCAAGGCACCCACGAGGCGTTGGTTAACCCATAGTCCTAGTATATGATTCTTTTCCAAAGCGTTACGCAGTGCTATCAAAACTACTACTGCATTGTTAAGCAGCAAACTTCTTAATCATGCAGCTATGCCTGTACTAATTCAATTTCAATTTATTGTTTTACATGATGGTCCATCTAGTTATGTAGTTGAAAATAGCAAATTAGAGACCTAGAACTCTAAACTCCTTCTAAATAGATACAAACCAGCTTATATTTAAATATACACGAAGGGTAGAGAAAAGATATTTTCCTTTGAGGATTAATAGGTCGACCGTCAAATGAAATAGTAAATTGGTAAATACAGCAACATTCGAATGACGATAAAAACACAATTTAGTGAAAAACCTCCAGAAAGTATCTTATTCAATCAGAATCAAAATAGACGAATGATTGAATGAATGAATGAATGAATGAATGAATGAATGAATGGGAGAGGTGGCAATAATTGATGATAAAGAAAGTAACTACGAAAAATAACGCAATGTCACTGACAGGCTGATAAATAATCAAATATGATTCTTCATGACAGGACTCTATTCTAGGGTATTTAGAATGTTCTACTGAACAATTTAGCTTTTGTGATTCAAATTTAAAAATGAGAAAGAAAATCTTTTAATTAACAAATAATTCAGAGTGTATCGACAGAAGATGGTGTATCAGTAAATATTCTGATAAAACCAACTAGAATGAATGCAGCCGCAAGCTATTTTGCCTTCAGAAATAAATGAGAAGAATGTATTAATATATTTGCTTTATCTTTTTCGTTATTGCAAAGCAAGATAGAGACGTCTCTTGGCAACAAACTAGTTTTTATTTAGTATCTTAAATCTAGATGAAAATTCATTGAAATATTAGTTCGTATAGAAACTGAGCTTATAATTCTATGGTTAATCTAAGTTTCTTAAGATACCAGAATATAGTGCTTGTGAAAAATTAGATAAATAATGGTAGTAGAAAGGATTATTAAAACTTCCTTCGTCTATATAATATAATATATTTCATCGTCAATGTTTTCTGTTAACTGCGTTGGCATGTATCAATTCAACGATAGGTAAATAATTTGAACCGAATTTCTTTTGGTTTTCTTTTTTTAGATAATACTGGGAAAATGATAACAGTGTCAGATTCACAGTTTCCAATTGTAATGTCTTTATTTTTATAAGATAAAACATGCTTGATGCTAAACTGTTAAATTATGTCTCTAAGATTGATTTTATAACATAACAAGGAGAACGCTAAAACATAATAACATTCTTGAAATGTTATTATCAATAGAAAGAGCAACGAGCAAATAATATCAAATTAAGGCAAAATGGTGTCGAGGATTAATTTCGTGAAATCTATTCGAACATTCGAAGAAAGTTGATGTTTTGACCAGAATTTTTTTATTGCTCTCAGCTAAGATCTAAGATCTAATTATGTAAGTGTAATTACCGTATGAAAATGACGGCTTTCAAATATTTCCTTTTTAAAGAGTACAGATGGTACAAATTTATACTATAAAAACGATAACATTTTCATATTATTACTGGAATATAGTGGGTTTTATGGTAGAGTATAGTGGGTTTTATGTGTTCCTTTCCTTCATTGCGTCTTTCAATATAATTACTTGTTCACAATTTCGTAAGCTATACGAACGAACATTCAATATTATACTCTGAAAAATACAAATAAAGCTCAAAACAATGTGCCATTTTACACCTAACAACATAAAGCACTATAAAGTCATGTATTAGATTGTAAATCCTGATCCTACTCTTTGCTGAAATAGATATTACATTTAATAAAATACTTGGAAATGCGCCAATTTTCCTCAAGCCATTTGGCAGTATCAAAATAATTTTGTTAGAGATTCAAATATTTCATGGAAAAGTAGTGACAGACAAAATACCTGGTGATATTTTTATCTACATAACTTTCCGTTCTCAGTTCAACTCTTGGCGAGGCCAACGTTTTATTAGTTCCGAACTTGGTGACGGAGGATAAAACATGAGCGTATCTTTATGACCCGGCTTAGTTCATGGAATGGTATCATACATCTTTCCAAGGCCTGAGAAGTTAAAGAGCCAGTTGGGCATAGAAAGTCATGGTGGTAATTTTGAAAAAGGACATGGGTATCATTCTCTTTTATTTCCTGAAGCGCAGCTGTACCGTGAACATCGAGCAGTATATTGAGACACTTAAGAGGATTAGAAAAGCTGTGAGGAAGAAGAGGCTGAAAAAGAACATGACAGCGAACTACACTTACCATGATGATGCACAACTACATACATCTTTAGAAACAAATCTGTCAACAGGAAAAGTAAGTTGATCAATGGGTTCCCAGCCACCGTAAAACCTGGATGACAAAAACGAATTGGATGTGACTGTGAAGTGGTTACATGGAGTGGTTACAAGATCATACATGAATTTTTTTTTCAAAGAGTATTCTAGAGTTGAGTTTAACGATGAGACAAATTCACTGCTTGTAATGGAAACTATGTTGAGTAATACGTTTGTATAACATGCACAATTTAAACGACCAAAGTTAGTTAATAGAAAAGTTATGCTCGCCTTTACGTTACTTTCGGTACAACCCTTCAGCTTAAAAGACTGAAATTACGGCCATATCTTTTTAATGATTTTATTGTTTCGTTTTTTTTTTTAAAAGCCATGTATATATTTCTTTCTTCCTCGTGTCAAGCATACAACTTCGAGATTATAATAAACTTAAACTGTATATCTTAAATAGAAGCTGGTAAGATATCCTTCAAAATATAGCGGTCTCCAAAAATTCTATTTTTATTATGTATGTTTTCATGTTTTTCCTTGTTTCTTGTCTGGTTTATTTTATAGCAGAATATCAATATATATTGGAGTGGAGATAAGCTGGTAAGCATTAGGTTAGGTATCTGTTTAAACGACTTACCTACTTCTATATTTTTTCTTTCGGCGTTAATGAACATCACTTTATATCGTAACATCATTTTATATTGCAAGATAATTGGAAACCATATGGTGTATCTGAGTTTTAAAAAATACTTATAAACTTATATATGGATACAGGTTAACAATATCTGTATGTATTAAAATTCCAGCTAAACTCTGTATGTGTGTGCGTGTGTGTGTGTGTGTGTGTGTGTGTGAATTATGTGCGTGTTCATTATGCGTGTGTGTGTGTGTGTGTGTGTGTGTGTGTG
>NC_068984.1:55859649-55865339 GCF_001194135.2 Octopus bimaculoides
TGTGTGTGTGTATGTGTGTGTGTGAAGGTGTGTATCTGCTTGTGACATCGTGCGGCAGGGTAAAACAAGGTACACTATGAAAGCAAAAGAAAGATATGCCAATTATTCAATTTAATTTTCCGCACTTGTAGTGGATACTAATTGTTCTGAATATTCTAGAAACCGGCTCAGTGCATTGTGAGAAAAAATAAACTTTACTCCATAAGAATTAAATAAATATATATTGGATGCTAGATTGCAAAGCATCAATCCAAATTTACATTCATAAACCATTTATGAAAACTTTAACAATCTACAATTTCAGAACTACTGATCTCTCTAGGAATTTTATATTCCGATATATCCTTGACACAAATCAACACATGATGTTATTTGATGTTTACTACAAGTGGATTAAGTGGAATAGCACGCATAACCTCTATGTTAACCTTCTATAACACATATCTGTTGAGCCACATGCTGAAATATTTAACATAATCATTCATTTGATTAAACATTTGTTTATTTGTGTTACTTTGTCTGAGTAAAGAGATTATAGTTGGTGGAAAGGAATTTTTATATCATCAATTTAACTAACCAATTACTTTAACTCAACAGTTTTCTTCTTCCCAACGAAGTGATTTGTTTTAGAATTTTGATTGGCACTAATATTACTTGTCACTGTTTCTGATTATTTAAGTGTTAAATGGTATTATCAACAATTCGTTTATTTGGCAACGAATTACAAAGCAAATATTTTGTAGAGAAGAAAGAAGCAGTCAATTAAATCGACACGAAAATTAATAGTATTTCTTCCTAGACCCCACATTGAGAGATTAAAAGCAAGGTCAACCAAACCGTGAACTGGACTGGAATTCCTTAAACTGAGATTCTAGACTGTGTGTCAGTTTCTTTTTAGTAATGAGTCTCTTGCTTGTCGGTATTCATCACTGGTATCACTAATATTCGTTTTAACATTCATAGGAGTTGCAGAAATGTCACAGCTCGGATCATTTCTCTAAATTCTGAATTCAAATCCAATGGAGGTTATCTTTGACTTTTCACGCCGGTAAAACATGTTAGACTTACACAGTGGGATCGATTAATTTGACTAAATCATAGTCTTTAAATGCTGTGATTGTTTGCTAAGATATAAATCGGGAAAATGAATTTTGATGTTTGGCATCTGAGAACGGGCAAGTTATGGCATTTATTTTATTTCTTGTGTTACCTCGATGTTCTGAAACCAATGCCCACATTGACTTTCAGCTAAATGGAATCATTAAAAATATCTTAATGGACTTGAGCCAACTCAATCACTGACTGTTGCACTCAGCATAAATGTAATTATTTCTTATCAAAAAAAAAATGCTAATTAGCCAGATTTCTTATATATGTTCACAAGAATAATGAAGAAAACCTCACACATCAAAAGATAAACAAGAAAGTCTGTAATGTTAAATTGTGATGTCGGTGTCTTCTTCTTGAAAGGCATCAACATCGCAATTTCACAATCCCTCATTTGAAAAATTGATAATTCTTGCTTTTATAACGAAAAGCATATATTGATCAAGATAAGCCTAATTTGTTGCCCTGTTTAACACCACCACTTAGTTCTGACTGCTTTTTATGGAGTCCACCCTGTTGTAAGTATTCAAACTATATCTTCAGTTTGGGGATAGCTAAGTGTATTCACTGCTTCCTAAATCAGAAACTCTTGAGCTGTTTATTTCCTCCCATCCACACCCCATTCTCAAAGGTTCTGCAAAATTTAAGTGTGTTGTTTTTCTTCCTCTGACTGAGCTGTAAAAATATCCTTCATTAAAATGAATGCGTGCACGCGTGCATGTGGTGCGTGTGTGTGTGTGTGTGTGTGTGTGTGTGTGTGTGTGTGTATGTGCTTGTGTGTGTATGCTTGTGTGTGTGTGTGTGTGTGTGTGTGTGTGTGTGTGTGTGTGTTTAAGTAAGAATTCTAGAGAGAGAATTTCTTATCTTTGCCCGATATAAATAGGCTGCTGTTTTTATCTATCAAATTCTGAAGTCGGAATATTGTAAAATGCACAAATGCAAGGCAAATTGTTAGATTGATATTACTACCTATGCAAAATTGTTGCTAAATCTACGTTACAGAAAATGCAGATAAAATTAGCAAAGAAATTGATACTTATTAACCGGCGAGCAGAATCTTTTAAAATGTAATATGAAATTGCTGATAACAAATAGCAAGAATAGTTTGCGTGACAGAATACCCGCTTCCTCGATATCTATATTGTTAATAAACACACAAGAGTTTTATATAACTCTGTTCTCATACGTAACACAGAGCAAAATGCACCTGGCTTGGTATTTTTCCAATAAATATTTAGAAATAGAAATCCAATTGAAAATTAATAACAATCAATTTACAATAGAAAGAACTTTAGTTTCTTTGAAAATTGAATTATAATATTAAAAACATAATTCTATTCACACAGAGCAATATCTTTTTAAGGAAGTATTTCTGATATTCATGACTCACAAAACATTCTAGTTTTTCTATCTTCGCTCTGTAAATCTATTTACACTGTAGCTTCGATAACTTCAAATATCTAACTTATTTTAAATGAATATTTCAATCTACACCATCAATACTGCAAATTAATCCGAACTTTGTTATATTTTTTATCAAACATAAAAGAAAGTTTGCTTGCATGTGTTCTTTTTAATATGTTACTAATATCAGTTGAATAAAGCATTTTGTAGTGTGAACGTTAATTAAATACCTTAGATTTGCTGAGCAATCACACATCTGTGATATGTGAATGTACCCCACCACATACACGCACATATATGTATATATATGCATATTGATATATATGTATGCGTGTGAGAGAGTATATACATGTGTGTGTCTATATATATATATATATATATATATATGCACAAAGTATGGGGGTTTAGTCCACAGGTTATCTAAACGAATAGGTACGGTAGGTAAGTGCTGTAACGGATTACTAGGGCTCCAAAGTTACAGCCGAGACGGTAGTTATGGAGCCATTGTAAATTTCCGATAGAGCGGATATATAATTGTTAAAGAGGACAACAAACGTTAAGGCAAGGCAAACATCTCAAGTCATATACATTATTATTACAGGAAAAAATTCAAAGTCTTACAGCTGTTTCTGGGATATACCATACTTTGAATATCCAAAAACAGTTGTTAGACTTTGAATTTTTTCCAGTAATAATAATGTATATGACTCGAGATGTTTGCCTTGCATTAACGCTTGTTGTCTTCTTTAAGAATTATACACACACACACACATATATATATATGTATGTGTGTGCATGTGTGTGTGTGTGTGTGTGTGTGTGTGTGTGTGTAAGTGTGCGTGTGTGTGTGCGCGCGTGTGTGTGTGATTACATCTGAACTAGCGAATACTTAGAAGTACATAAACATCATTGGTGTAATTATCATGATTTCAAATGAAATCAGAGAAGGTTGGATATAGTTTTAAAAGATTGTTCTTACTAATTTCAAATAATAAGATGGCCAATTTTCAAGCAAAAAGTAATGAAATTCCAAATATATGAACGGCAAGAGAAATAAACAAGTAGCTTTATTTCCCATGCTTTCAGAATTATTAAGGCCTTGAGGATAATCAAATTAAATATGAAATAAACATAACGCATTAATTTTAAAACACTCCTTCAATATGTTCAGAGAAACTTTACCTTTTAAGGGAAATATTTTGCAGATTAATCAAGTTTGAAACTTAGAGTGTTTTTCTTCTAAATCTTTAAAGTAAGTGTAGCTATACGCGTAAATACAGTTTGCCTGACAATCAGATTTGAGAACAGATAAGATCCTATATGAAAGTTAATCAAAGGGGGGGGATGTTCTATGCGGATCGTATCGAAACATCCCTACTGAGGATAAGTTCATTAAACTTATGCTACGAGATTCGACCGAGTTTCAACAGTCAAATATCAATAAATCCAAGAACTCTTTATACTCACGCAAATCCAGTTGTCTTGTTCAGCTTCATTAACAGCCTGCAAGAAATCGAGACAGTTTCATTATTCCATGACCTAGATTATACCAAAATCAATAAGATCGTTGAATTCATAGATTGTAAATAAAGCACAAAAGCATTCCTTAAATGACCTAAATTCATAGTATGAAGGTCACCTCACTCAAAGTCAAGAAATATAAATCAGGATTTGAAAGTTCCCATATATTGTAAGCATCATACAACCAAAGAAGACAAAATCACCATTGAGTCGAAAACACTGTCCTCTCTATGATGATCTATTACGACAGTCAGACGGACAAAGGAACAGATAGATAGATAGATAGATAGATAGATAGATAGATAGATAGATAGATAGATAGATAGATAGATAGATAGATAGATAGAGATACATACATATCTACCTACATACATACGTATGCCGTACACACAGGCCAACAGACATACCTCTATCATTGAACCTGGACCTGTCGGCTAGCTAGATATGTACGTCAACCTATGCTTAAATATTTTTTGACAGTTTACTTAATAGTGTCCTTGTCATAATTTCTTTCAAGCCACCGTTATTTCACTACTACTTATTCATCAACGAATCGGAGTTACCTTTAAAATCCCACTAAAGAATACTGTTTTTTCATGTCTGAAATATTAACGCAACAATCAACAACCATGTTTCTTTTGCATGAGAAGACCCAACCTCAGCAAATATAAGATATGTTCTTCTTGGAACATAACTATAATAAAATTCAAGCATCATCTCTCGATTAAATTATTTTAGCGAGGGGAGGTAATTACGAAGCTCATTAATTATGGAAAAATATCAGAGCCCACATTAGCATAAATTTCAGTGAAAAATTCTTAAAATAATAGAGTAATACTGATATAATTACAGGCTGTTTCTGACTTGAAAGCTAAAATCATTGATTAACGTGTATTCTGGATCAAAGAGATATGGATTATCCAACATTGACGCAAAACTTTGGTTCTGAAACGTTTCAGAAAGTAAAACTAAAGCATCAAAAGAGATTATTAATTTAGGTTATTTCTGTGACACTTAATTAATTCAATGATCTATCAGATTTACGCGTAAGACACGCAGATTTTTATATAAATGTTCATACATAGACACAAACATATGTATGTACATGTTTCTTTTTATCTGTGCGTGTGTATGCCGCAGACTACGTGTTTAAATAACGTAATGTATGTATAAACGTATAATGGTTTCAAATTTTGGCACAAGGGCAGAAATTTCGAGGAACGGATAAATCGATCACATCGACTCCAGTGTTCTACTGGTACTTATTTTATTGACTCAGAAAGAATGAAAGCCAAAGCCAACCTCGGCTGAATTTGAACTCAGAATATGAAGACAGACGAAATGCCACTAAGCATTTTGCCTGGCGTGCTAACGATTCTGTTGGCTCACCGCCTCGTATATAAATTTATAACATTGAATACGTGGCTATCTGTATATAAGTATGTGCATAATGTGCTCATCTGTGTGTGTGTATGTGAATGTTATGCATTTATGTATAAACATGTTTAAATATATATATATATATATATACAGCGAGTGGTGGATAGCAAAACATTCTCTTCACATTAATCACATTCGCAAGTCTGAATTCCTTCCTTAAAAGATGTCCAACTTCCTTACCCGCACCACAAAATTAGGGTTTTCATGACCAATTGAAA
>NC_068984.1:55865467-55869134 GCF_001194135.2 Octopus bimaculoides
ATATATATGTACGAATGTTTGTAAGTGTACGAGTGCGTATGCATGACTTACATCTGAAGCATTACGCAGAAAGTTTAAAAAGAATATCATATTTATATTGACAAGATTATAACACAATGACTTATTTTTGCCAGATGTAGTTCCATCAGAGCGTCGGAGCCACAGCCTATGAAACGTCGAAGTCACTATCACTATTTTTCTTTAATGCATGTATGTATTCAATCATCACTAACGAACTTCTAATCGGAAACAACAAAGTGTAATCAATGGATTCAAATTCAAGACCCAATAAGTGTTTGTCCGCAGTTTTATACACACATAATCATTTACACAGTTTTTATGTATTCATCATTTTTGTTTAACCCTGGAACAGCATAGTCCGTTGCATCTCTCATGTCTTCAAAGCGTTAAGGTGCGATCACTGGAAAGTCCATTTGATATTTACAACAGGTAGAGCGAAAACGAAGAGGTGTCTGTATGTGCCGTCTTGTGTAGTATTTGGTGTTGTTTGCGGCATCATCTTTGGTCCTATTTCCGTTGTCACTCCCGATCAACTCGGTGAAGTAGCTTTGACCATTTTGTCATTATACTAGTAAGACGACTACACTATATAAAGTGTCCTTTCTATGTTTAAAGAGGTAGAGTGTAATATGATAAAGATATGGTGCATATTTCTAGTAGGTGAAGCGACTATATAATTATTGTTGATTTGTCTAGATCACACTTAATCAAGAGTATTTTTGGCCAAAGACTTTCCAGTCTTGAACATTCTATTTTATTTCCAAACGTATTATCTCCAGACCTATATCATATAATATGTTCGGTAATGCAGCAGGGTTGGTTTTCAGTGAGATTTGGCTGGTATTGTTTGAAGCTAATTCTTTTTCAAAGGTAAACATTGGCTCATTTTTACCTGGTAGGTAAAGGAAAATTTAATCCTTAAAAGCATCTCTTTTTGTCAAAACAGTTGTTTGTGTTTCGTTCTTCTGGTAATAGAACAGAATTTAACTTCAATAACAACAGTGTTCAGTGCCAAATTGTATGTATTTTTAAACAACTGAACGATCTCCTGAGATAAGAGAAAAAGAATAATATAATGTATATGTATGTTAATATCTAAGAATGCATCAAAATTGCGTTCCTATGGATCATGTGCGAGATATCCTGTGTTGTTCAAACATAAAATCAAAAAACAAGCAAAGCCAGAGTTTCTCTCTCGTTGACTCGTCTCATGAGAGGTCTTTTCTGGTGGCACATTCTCATCTAGATTTGATTAATTAGAACCACCACATTCAGTGACCATGCTCTGGGATTTATATTGTTGATATTCAGCAATAATTTGTTTCATGGATTTCCAGTTATGATGGAGACTTGCCGCTGTTAGTTATAGGATAAATAAATGAAACCAGAAGTAATCTCCAAGCTAGTGCTTTCATAATGTTTGAAGACTATACGTAGATACGCAAATACACACACACACACACATATACACATACACCCACACATACATGCACACACACACGTAGACACACATATGCAGGTTGTGATGGGTAAATTGTGGCTATTTTATATTTTTATTTTGCGCATGCGCTTTGTTTGTTTGATTTTGTCAACTACACAAAATAGTAGGGTCAACGGGGCACCGTCTGTAAGAAAAACAGCATCATGACGCAATTCACTCTGAGAGCGATTTGGAAATGACACGCTGTACTGTTTGACATTCGCACCGAAAGCTTCAATACGAACATTTCAGAGTGTTTGGGTGTCAATATGAGGACATGTACCGAGAATGATAAAATTCAAACTTCCAGTCAACATTATGATATTTGGAGTGATCACTAGTGATGGCGACGTTATGCCTCCATTCATCTTCCCGCGCCGCCTCAAACTCAATACGGAGGCCTACATCAAGTGCCTGGAGGAGGTAGTATTGCCCTGGATCAAGAGGGTTGCTGATAGAAGACCCTATGTCTGGCAACAGGACTCTGCACAATACCGCACAAGCAGGAGAGCCCAGTCATAGCTCTGACCACCTAACTCACCAGACTGCAACCCCTTGATTATTATGTGTGGGGTGCAGTTGGGTGAGAGACCAACAAAACTCTTTGTGACACCAAAGATGAACTGAAGGCAAGATTTATGGCAGCATTCACCAACTTAAGAAGACCGTCCAGAAGAGTTGCAGGAGATTCCAAAGTCATCTACAGACCGTAGCAGAAGCGAATGGCGATTTTATTGAATGAATTTACTGTTTAGTGTTCCAAGATATTTTTATGCAATTTTGGTAGATATATCTGTTAAAATGAGATGTCAGTTTTATATTCATTTTTGCGCAATTTTGACGACAATTTATTCACTGCACCCTGTATATATATGTATATGTGTACATATTTAGTTATGAGTTTTCGTAATGTATGTATTTGCACGCTAGCATGCATGAATGTATCACAGACAGATAGACAGACAGACAGTAAGATAGATAGACAGACAGATAGATAGATAGATAGATAGATAGATAGATAGATAGATAGATAGATAGAGAAAGAGATAGAGAGATAGAGAGATAGAGAGATAGAGAGATAGAGAGAGATGTAGGCAAGAAGAAGATTTAGGGAGTGTGAGTAAAATAGAAATACAGAATATAAATTTTCTATTATACACACAAATCACACACATATATATACTCATATACATGCATACACAAATGCGTACACATCTGTATGTATATTTGCTTATATATGTGAGTCTGCACCTGTGTATTGGCACGCGTATGTGTGTAATATGATCTTAGGGCAAATAGGAAATAAAGAAACACGTGTGGTTTTGAAGAGATGAAATATTGCAACAGTCTGCATCCTCAACAATTTTTGGCGCCCCATCGTTAGTTTAATTAATTAATGAAACGTGAACGACAATAAAAGTGTTATCTCCGACAATATTCTCTTGAAGCACTGTAAATGATATCAAAGATTATTGTATTATGGAAGTTTACTGTTTTTAACCTCTGATCAACATTCATTGGTCAGGCCTTTGAGCTAAGGCTTTTGCTCACGACCAACTCCCCGTTGTGGGAATATGAAGTATGTTATATAAGCGTAAGAGTGACATTTGAGGATGATTTAACTCTTATGTCCAGTAATTCTTACAGGCACTTCTGTAGAATCATTTTTGTTCATTATAATGTATGTATATTTGCTTATATATGTGAGTCTGCACCTGTGTATTGGCACGCGTATGTGTGTAATATGATCTTAGGGCAAATAGGAAATAAAGAAACACGTGTGGTTTTGAAGAGATGAAATATTGCAACAGTCTGCATCCTCAACAATTTTTGAAGAATATAAATGGAAATGTACTACTCACCTTTGTTGCATTTAATACCAAAGTCAATATGTATGTGTCTGTATGTAGATGCATAAATGTATGCATGCATGTATGTGCGTATATATACATATATATGTGCGTGTGTTTGCACATATACATACACATACATATAGGCGCAGAAGTGGCTGTGTTCCGAGTTCAATTCCACTGCGTGACACCTTGGGCAAGTGTTTTCTACTATAGCCTCGGGCCGACCAAAGCCTTGTGAGTGGATTTGGTAGACGATGGAAACTGAAAGAAGCCCATCGTATATATATATATATATATATATATATATATATAT
>NC_068984.1:55869188-55872684 GCF_001194135.2 Octopus bimaculoides
ACGGAGATGTACTTGCATAGCAAGCGACCTGATCTGAGATCGTGTGCTGGAACGAAAACAGTTGCAGCGTGGAAGGTGTTTATAAACCATTTAAGAAATACATAAAAACCGTTAGATTCACTTGAATATTTAAATTGAATTTGCCAAAATATTTTCGCCGCTTTGAGACCGCGACCTGTTCACTGACAAAATTCCGTGCTGCATCTGAGAAAGTAACAGTTAGTTCATGATATATATGTATGTACATATGTATGTATGTATGTATGTATGTATGTATGTATGTATGTGCGTATGCATTTGTGTACATGCGTATGCATGTGTGCATGCCTATACGCATGTATGTATGTATGTATGTATGTACTTATGGTTGTACGTGAGTAAATAGGTAACTGTGTAGACGTGTCTGTGTGTGTGTACATGTGTATGTACATGTGAACGTATGTTTATGTACTGATATGTATGTCTGTTCAAGTTGTATACATGTTGTATAAAGTAACAGTAATGTTAACCAATATTTTGCGTGTGGAAGAATTTCACTGAATTACTGTGAAAAATCATAAATATCGCAACATCCAACAAAAATTCATAATTTTTTTTTTCTTTTTGATATATCACTGAAAGCAGCCTGTAATGTTGAAACATTCATATTTTTGACTTTCTTGTTGCATGAAAAACATTGACATAAAAAAATAAGAAGCGATATTACTCGGAACATGACACTCCACTTCACTAAAGGAGCCTACGGCTTTCAATATTTACATTACTTAATTTATTGACTCCTGAGTAATTTTTAAGTTGCAAACCAAAGTTATTGTTTAACAGAATACTGTTAAGCGCCATGCTGAGTTCTCTACAGATTTTAAGAAATTCATTAAAATTTCTAATTTCCGCTTACAAACAACATTAAAATAGTCACAAATTTATTTTAACACACATGAGAAAATTTCGATACACGGTTGCTGCTTACAGCTGGAGAAAATTCAAAAAACGTTAATTTAACAAAAAAATATTTAACTACTATGACGTCACTGTTGGTATTATACAAAGAAATTTTAGAATATAGAAAACTAAATGCTATCTGGCATACAAAGGACTCTTCTAGACGGCCTCTTGGCTTGCTAGAAATGACCGTCATGCCCCATGGTTCTAACACTTAGGAAAAACGGGATGGTCACGACAGGAATATTCGATCAACTCTAACTGACATTAACAAACTGACTGCTATAACGTATAAGAATTTTATAATCTCGAGGTGTTTAAATTTTTTAAACATTTATGCTGTAAAAAGAAAGCATCCATTTTCTAAAAGAAATTGTTTTTCGGAATTGTGTTTCCATCATGAAAACATTTCAATCAATTAACATTTCTCTTTTGGTTTGTCTTTGCTTTTTAGTTTTAAGTTTGCTTTTCTTTCTTACGTGTTTTCTGCACTTAATAGTTCGCATTTGATCGATACATGCCAGCCTCATCAAGAATTGGTCCTTTACTTTCATCTCAACTATCATCTCTTTCATTACTTCATATCACTAACTTTCCACCCTATACCTACCCAAACAACATCACTTTCTCCTTTTTTCGATCTGTATTTTGTTTAGTAATTATTTTTGTTTTATATTGTTTTTTGTTTTTTTTTCTTCATTTCCTCCCAGCAGTTGTTTGTTACTCTTCATTACGTTTTTCATACTTTTCCGTACATTTTGATACTTCTCTGTGCAGTTTTTCTCGCTACCTCTCCTTATCCACTGCCTTCAGAAATTAATTCTTACTCTTCATATGCTACTACTATACATTGATACACACTACTTCTCTCTTTTGCGATTTTTTCTAGTCTTTTCCATTGTCTTCTGACGTTTCTTTTTTTTTATTTGTAAATTCCATTCCACGATGTTCACCTCTTTACCTTTTCTTTTTCTTTATATTCTTCATTCTCACACGCTTTGTCATTCATCACACTTTCTTTCTCATTAATTTTTTTTCCTCTCTGTGTCTCTCTCTAACTGCCTTTCTTTCGCATTTTATGCCTCTTTCCCCGTTCTCTTTTTCATTCTCTTTTTTCTTTGTGTATATGTGTGTGTGTGTTTATATACATATATACAAACACATACACGCATATACACATATAAAAGTCAATGTGAGCATTTCCATGTTGCACTACTCTGTACCTAGGTAGCTGAAATTTTCCATAGGTACGCATCTGTTCAAGTAAAAGATCACAGACTATGAAACCTTCCCTGAAATTTGTTCGTTTTAAAGCATAACAGATATTGTTTGCTCCCAACGCAAGTATAGCAACAAATACTGGAAAAATGATATATTTTTATCTTTTACATGTCTCACTCGTTGGACAGCGATTATGCTGAGGCACCATCTAGAGAATGGTTTAGTCGAACAAAACGTCCCCGTATTTATTATTTTTTTAAAGTCTGGTAGTTTGCTAGTCGGCTTCTTTTGCCAAGCCGCTACGCTATAGGGGCAAATAGAAAAACCACACTGGTTGTCAAGCTGTGATGGGAGGCAAATACAACCAGAGACACACACACACACAACCACACACACACACACAAACACACACACAAACACACACACACACACACACAAATACATTCATACATATAAACATACGTGTGTGTGTGTGTGTGTGTGTGTGGTTGTGTGTAAAATTATATTGTACAGGCTCCATCAACCATATTCCTTCAAAAGGCATTGCTCAAACTGGGGTTATAATAGAAGATACGTGCAGCAGGTGTCACGCAGTGAGACTGAATCCGAAACCACGTGATAGCAAAACGAGATTCTTAACTATAAAGCTATGCTTCGTCTATAATTATATAATTATTATTTTTATAGTAATTATATAAATTACTTTAATTTTTAAAAATGTATTTTTATCTCCGAAATAAAAAAAAGTATAGGAATCAAAGTTTATTTTCAGTTCTGGTAGCGTTTATTTCGAGCATTTTATAAATCTCAAATTAAACAGTTCTAAATTGCTTGGAGTGAATCAACCTACCTAGACTAAATGAAGTTATAGAAAATATAACAAAGTAAACTAGACACATGCAGCGCATTATAGCTGGTATATATATAATCAAAATAAACAACAAGGATATCCAGAGGTAATGCAGTACGATCGTTTCATGCAACTCCATTTAATTGAACAATGCAATCATTACATCAGTTGAAAAGCAGAGTAATCCTCAGCTGCACAAAGACATACAATTTAATTAAATTAAAACAGATGGACACATTAGTATAATTATACCTAAAATCTCCAAGAAGTTAAGGAGATAGACAAAGAACATGCTGCCTTCACTCCAGCATAGAAGTTACTAAGGAATCAAAAAGATATACATTTTTACAGACTCTGCCTGTCACTGATTTTTTTTTGTTTGTTTTTATGGGGTCAATTTTAATTTATAGACTAGTTTATCAAATCCTTGTATATCTAAGGCTATACATATATATATATATATATGTATAGCCTTAGATATACAAG
>NC_068984.1:55872694-55878624 GCF_001194135.2 Octopus bimaculoides
CAGACGAGGACAGGTGGTGTAAATAACAAAAGTATATATTAGTATGACGCTCGGGAATACGGAAAGTCTTTGACGTTTCGAGCTACGCTCTTCAACAGAAAGAATACGGAGACAAGGAGAAAAACACGGAGAAAAAAAATTGAATAGTGTTCAGTCAATAAAAAATGTAGAGTTCTTTCCCGAGTCATATTGGCTCATATGGCCGGTTGCCCCGGTTTCTATGGCGTATATATTTCCCACCTGGACGGGACGCCGGTCCATCGCAGAATTACTCATTTTTACCAGCTGTATAGATTGGGTCAACGTTAAATAAAGAGTTCTGCTGAAGAACACAATGCATCACTCGGTCCTGGAATCGAAACCACAATCTTACCACCATGAGTCCAACACTCTAACCACTAAGCCACTCGCCTCCACTATATATACATACATACGTATAGATAGATAGATAGATAGACAGATAGATACATACATACATACATACATACATACATGCATACAATCGACCATACTATACGTGTTTCGGTTTAAGGATCTTGCCAAGCGTGACACTCTTGACAAGATCCATCAGTCAAAACAGCTGTGATGTGATCGATTGAAGAAATGTAAGTAAAAATCCTGCATTCGCTTTATGTATAGAATACTGTCTCGAAACGTGTATGCTTGGTTTTATTTCCATTAACAAAAGAACATTTATGTCTGTGTGTACACCTGTGTGTACACCTGTGTGTGTGTGTCTGTGTGTATGTATGTATGTATGTATATACATGTATGTATATGTGTGTGTGCGTGTGTGTACATTCGTGCGTGTGTGTACATTCGTGCGTGCGTGCATGCGTGTGTGTATGTATTTGCGTTCGAGTGTGCGTGCATGCGTGAGCGTTTGTGTGGATATATATATATATATATATATATATTAACTTTCGTCCTCTCCCCACCAATGAATTCCCGTCTATTTCTCTTCAATAGCCGCTTTAAGTTTTATCATTATATATCGTCTCTCACACACTACACTCAATCCTCACACCCTGTTACTGCATCACTTCTTCCTTCCCTTGTCTGACTTCCTCTTACGTCGATCCTTCCTCAGATGAAATTATCATTATTCTATTAATAGATAGTAGTATGTATTAGCGACGTCTCCGCAGATACTCCTCTCAAAATGATTATCACCATAACTCTGTAAACATGTTATCGTCTTTCTATACTTAATGGAGAATATTTCTGTTACTTTAATAGTATTTGATTTGATTGAGCATCCGACTCTATAGCCTCCTGGATATTTTAGACGATGATCGATATCACCTGATCATGTATACAACTTAAAAGCACAAGACTTTGCCAAAACAGTTAACAGTAAACTTTTTTAAACCTTAAAGCAGAAACTGGAAAAGCTGAAGCTTTTAAGTATTTTAATAAACAAACATCTATGATACGATTCTTTAAGATCGCAATCGATTTCTGATATAAGTTTTAGTTTTAAAGATAACAACAGCATATGTCGATAGCAACAAATAATGTCTTCTTGAAAAATAAAACCAATGTTTGGAACAACAGACGGAAGGAAAAAGCTATATCTCCCTAAATTACTCAACAAATAGATAGGAAATATATTTATCCGTTTTTCTGCTTCTTTTAGCTTAAACGACCACTGTGAGAACTTTTGTTTGATCACATGACCTGCTGAAATAGTATAACACTCGTCATCCTCATTTCCCAACTTAATTCATTTAAAAGAAAATGTCACATTGTTTTATCGGTAGGGACGAGCTGTGCCGTGATATATTTTTCATCGAAGCTTCCAAGACTCGTGTCACGAAGAGAGAAAGTTTTTTTCTCAAAATAATCTGATCTTTGCAAGGAAATGGATCCCACTAAAAACATCCAAGAAATTGGTGGTTGTGTTTCAGCAGATGCTTTGTAAACTATACTGCCCGATCACTCTGAACACAAAGACGCGAAACAAATACAGCATGATGTCTAGTCCAACATTCAAACAACATCGCCAATCCTGAGCTGATATCGGTCCCTAACGGATATGAAGCAAAATTACGAGATTTGAACCCTCAGCATAGAGAGACGGTACAAATAGTGCAAGAGGTATTGTCCCACAATTTAATGATCCTACCTCAAAATAAAGTGTTAGATACTCTACACCTGAGAAAAATGGAGTGATCAGAGTCGGAATGCCTTGCTTTACTCTTACTCGCTTTACCTAGGGCTAAACAATTACTAAAGCAGAAAATGACAACAACAACTGCGACAACAATAACTTCACAATCAGACAGTATAAATACTGGAAAATATATTTTTATACTATTTTCGTCTGCCTCTAAAAATAAGTTGGAAAACGTTCACTTCAGAAGAGTGATATCAACTTTTCTCATTGTCTTGCATAAGACCAAAATCTTATAAGTAGATGATATATCTAATTGAATTGACCTGAATATATCTGGACTTTTATATAGTTGCTGCACCTGTCAGAATTAACAGCCAAATCTTTTTCAAATTACACCCTAATGTCTTCCAAAAAAATGGAAGTATATGTAGGATAAGGAAGTCTTTCACAGTTGAAAGACAAGCTTTGATGACGTATGTAGAAGCTCGCTCAGCGTCGATGGCACCTCTAACAGTCAGGCTTAACTATATATTTATAACAGGAACTGAATAGGAAATAAATCTTTTCTTAACAGAGTTGCTAATGTCAAATTATTTGGTACTTATAATCTAGCCTTTAGTTGCTTTGTGACTTTCCAGATTTTAAATACCTTTTTTTAAATGTCTTTCTTAAAATTTTCACGCCCAGATTTTTGTGGGACACGCAAAGCTGTTTACCAAAAGAGTGGGCGAGCGTTCTTCTACTGACAACAATCTAACAAAACGGTCTGCGACGTAGAAAGTATGCCGTCAATCTACACGCACATTGTTACAGAGTTATTCGCCCGGAAACACGGAGCATTTGGATTCTTTTCATGGCGTATGGTGCTGGAAACCACTCATCCATCCTTTGTGTTATTCAGCGACGACTACGATGGCCAACATATAACAATTCTGTTCAAAGAAAAAGCAAATCACAATGCATATGAATTCACAGTCCCTATGATTTGCATTTTCGCCAGGTTTTCTCTATAATTTCTATAGTTATTACGATATAAAACAACTGATAATTACTTGAAACCAACTCAAACTTAACACCGCAGGAATTTAACTATAAGCAAAATTAAAGATAAGTTATTTTTGAAAATAAGTTTACAAGTTTAACTGTGAATAGAAATACTGTTGATTTAGGGGTGTAAATTGCTGTTTAGTCTCCGACCGGAAATGTTTCGACAGATAAATGATCAAAGGCATTCAATTCGTGGCCATTCGATCTTTTTGCATGTAGCGAACCATTATTACCAAGAGTGTTCTTTCTTTTCTCGGGACGGTAACAAGTGATTTGAGAGAGATTTGGTTGATATTTTAGCTGATTGAGAGGCCACTTAAAGGGTATCTCGATCATCATTCGCATGGCTCTTTGTGATGTAAGTATGTAGCAAAGGTATTAATGAAATTTTCTCATTTTGTAAGGTATAGTTAATATCAAAATAATCTGTAAACCGGCTTGGATTAAAGACGCAGGCACGGCCGTGTCTTTAAAAAGCTTGTTTTGTAACCGCCTGGTTTCTGATTCAGTCGCTTTAGACAAATGTTATTTACTATAGCCTAATGGTTGATCTATACCACGTGAATTGTATGTATGTGTGTGTTTCGTATTCGTCCCCACCACCGCTTGACAACCAGTGTTCGTTATTAGATGTCCCCGTATCCTAACGGTTCGGCAAAGAAGCCTGATAGAATAAGTACCAGACTTACAAATATAAGTATTGAGGTCATTTTATTAGACTAAACCTATCAAGGTGGGACCTCATCATGGCCGTAGTCAAGTAACTGATGCAGGGAAAAGAAAAAAGAAAATGTAATTTATATTTTGCGAAGACCTATCTAATTTTCCATACAGCACTGTAAAATTATTTCCTAGTATATTTGTATTCTTTGGTTAAACATAACTTGGGCATTATGCTTAGCAGCAGTTCTTTTCTTTTTTTACTTTTTTAATTATATAACCTTAGCTCTGCTCAAAACATTTGTAACGATGTGAGCCAAGGTGTTGACCATTTATGTCATTTTTGTAGATATTATCTAAATCACACTAAAAGAATATTATTTTGTTTCCAGTGAAAAATTCTGTTCTTAATAGCCTTAATAAATTTTCTTTCTGACATATCTAATTAAATAAAATAAAAGAGAAACTTATCTCCCACCGTCATTTCTTTTTGTTCTATACAGAATACACTGAAAATTAAACAACCTTGTTTCCACAGAAATATCTACGAATCGGCAGAGTAATTGGTGTAAAAGAATCAAATTAATTGGTTCCTTATATTTTGCCAGCTAAATGATAGAGGGTAAATACCACCTGGGAGTATTTTGCAAATACAATACGATCTCACAAAACATCGTGAGTTGAAAAACTTCGTTCAATGTAGATTATACAAACAATTTAGTAGACAAACATTCACCCTAAATTTGCTTAAAATCTAGAAACGACAAACAAACTTTCTCAATTAAGACTATGTTTGGCTTCCTATTTTCTATCTCATGGTCGCACTGAATCATAAAATCCCATAGGATCTTTGCATTTCTATCTTCGACGATACCTTCAGGTTTGTGGTCGTACCAATTTTTTCTCTGTCAAGTCCATACTTGTTGCAAAGCGTCCAATGGACAAGCCTGGCTATATTGTTGTGGTGTCTCTCATATTCCTTCTGGGCTAGTGGCGTACATTGGCTGGTGATATGCCATACGGTTTCACCGTTTTGTCCACAGATTCTGCACTTATCACTTTCTGCTGTGTTGTCTATTCTGTATTTTATGCAGTTTGTTCTTAGTGCTTGTTCTTGGGCAGCACTGATTAGAGCCTCCGTTTCCGGTTTTAAATCACTTTTAGTCATCCACAGCGATCTTTTTTCTCTGTCTTATCTTCAACATCCCTATGAAATTCACCATGCATCCTATTTTCAGTTTCATTCGTTTTCAGTTTCTTATGTAGTGCTTTATCTTTGCAATCTTTCATCCTACACAAGCCTGACCTTCTTACTTCTAATAATAGCGGTTCTGTGGCATTTTTTTACATACCATCCTATGTTGTTTTCTTCTGCTCTAATGCTGTGTTCGCATCCAATGAGTCTTATCATATAGTCTCTCTGTTCCACCTTTTGGGTGGAGTGACCCATATCTAGTTAGCAACTTTCTTGTCTTTCTGTCTAAGCAGTTTAGTTCGTCTACTGTCCAAGCGATTACCCCTGTTCCATATCTAAGGAGTGAAACCGCCCAGGTGTTGATAGCTTCGACCTTATTCCGTCCGTTTAATTTCGACTTAAGGATCAGTCTCAGTCTGCGTAAGTACTCCACCTTAAATTTTTCTGTCATTTCTTTCTCCATCAATTTATCCATTTCCAAAATCCCCAAGTACTTATAGCCCATCTCTTCTATCTGATTTATAACCTCCCCCGACGGTACCGTTAGCCCGTCCATACATTTGATTTTGCTTCTCTTCAAGACTAACACACCACACTTTCTAAGTCCGAACTCCAATCTGACATCAGCACTGAAGGTATACATCATATCAAGGACGGAACTGACAAGGGCTTCATCTTTACCATAAAGTTTGAATTATTATTATTATTATTGTTGTTGTTGTTGTTGTTGTTGTTGTTGTAGTTGTTGTTGTTGTTGTTGTCGTCATTATCATTATTATTTGGTTCATACTCCGCCTATCCTGAGGTTGACGTCCTGCATCGTACTAAATTAGATATTGGAGTGAAACAGGAAACCCAAAACTGTGCCTAACTTTGGTTATGTGTCGTACTATGCAGTAAATTTTATCG
>NC_068984.1:55879524-55881615 GCF_001194135.2 Octopus bimaculoides
TATATATATATATATATATATATATATATATATATTGATCACTTTACCATTGTCATCTGAGCAAAATAATTTTCGCTGAAGAGATCTAACATGAACGAAATATATTCATTACTTTTCATTAGTTGGGTTATTTGATCTATCTCACTTGCTTGTTGTTTTGCATTACAAAATGTCCCTTTAGTATTTGTGACTTGTGTAAACCCATGAGGAGTTTATTACATTCTGTCATAAATGGTATTGTCGTTTTCAATTAGTATTACTCTATTAAAGATGTCATATTGTATATAAATATTTACATCAAGCTGAAGCCTCATCTTTACGATTTAGTACAGTATTTAGAGTATTGATAAACGACATATTTAATGACTTTTTACACGAAATATATTTCCTTTATCTTAATTTATATTACGCTGTGATAAGTTTTCAGCTTAACATATATAAATACTTCACATTGTGGTTCTTCACCCTTAATTTTATGTATCTCAGTTCAAGCTATGTCAACTACTGTGTCACATAAATTTAACACAATCACTTTCTTATGAACTAGAAGTGATTAAAAGTAAACCTTTATCAAAAGCTTCCAGAAATACTAGGTCTAAGCAATATTGGATTTAACAAACTTCTAACTTCGCATGATTATTATATTCTAATATACATTAGTTCTGGCTCTTCTTGCACTGTTTATGTCTTGCTACTTGGATAAGCAATAGGCTTTAAACTGCTGATAGAATAATATATTGAAAAATGATTACAAGAGAGATAGCAGATTTACTATTAACAGTAGCACTAGCAGTAACAGTCACTATTTTTATTGCGAATACATAGGCAAATACAAACATATTTTTTTAGACAAACTACTTCATTACAGTAAGTTTATATTTGGATATCTCCAACCTAGGAAACAAAATTTTTTTCGGTAGAATTGTGTAGTTCAGACAATGTATTATTTGTTTGTTAGAAATAAGTAGTTCAAACAATGCAATTATCTGAAAAGAGAAGTTACTACTCATATTTTCAGTCAAAGGATAAACTCTTAATTGAACTGCTTAAGGAAGAAGGTTTTTCTTTCATAATACTTAAAGATGGCTAATTTATTAATAATGGACTACATATAATGCTGATCTGGTTACATTTTAAGTGTGTTTTACCTGCCGAGCTAATGAAGCTTAAAATCATATTTTCCGTATATCGAACAAAACATGAAAGGTTAGCTATCGATTCTGACAGTAAGTGACATGTTTGCTGAAAGTCTCGATCATTAGTAATTTCGGAAGCATTAATACCCATATTTTCCTTTCTCTCTAATTCTCATGTCATTCTAGAGCCCTCGTCTCGGTAATTAACCCAAATACATTTTACTTTAAATATGATTATTAATCTTCAACGTAAAACATTGGAGGAACTTTCACTAGCAGAAATCCATTTTAAATATTGATATTTTAACGTTTTCTCTTTGTTTCTTTCCTAAATCTTGATCTTTTAAAACTTCAATTTGCAGCAATCGATTATTTTCTGATGGAATTAAAAGCAATAGGAAAAGAAAGAGTTGTCTTTTTATTTTTGTTACTCGTTTTGTTTGGTATTCTCTTTTTCAGCTTTTGCAGAAGGAAATGAATACAAAATGGACTTAAGTATGTTTTCTAGAACTTTATCTTAGAGCCTATGTGGGGTCATGTCTGAAATTAGAAATAATAGTTTGTTATTCTTTGCTTCAAAACTTAAGCGGAAGTTATAAATTTTCAAAAGAAGCCAAATAGCACGGTTATGTAATTTGAAGGGAAATTGTTTTGTCAATCAAACTCTACTCTACTGCGTACAATGTAACAGGATACGCAAGGATTTGTTGACGATGTATAGTAATGTTTGCGTGTGTAGGTGTATGCCTGACGTCTAGATGCACATACATGTATGTATGTATGTATGTATGTATGGATGGATGGATGGATGGATGGATGGATGGATGTACATGTATATGTATTATGTTTATGGAGGTATAAATGTAAATGTGTGTGATGTATGTGTATATGCATGTATGTATGTAAGTACGTAGGTAGGTGAGAAGGGATTACATAAACACAAACATACATCTAT
>NC_068984.1:55881625-55883988 GCF_001194135.2 Octopus bimaculoides
ATGCGTACAAACTATGCAAGAATACTCGAGGAATGATTCCATCAAGACATCAATAAAATGCAAGCTTAACAAGCGAGATATAATTATCTTGGACAGAAAATAAAATCATTGCTCATAGTTGCCCAGCAGATGACAACATAATGGTAAAAATGAGAAGAAAATATATCTATGCCTTGCGGTTATGGAATCTATTGTTACAACATCTTCGCTATAGATTTAGATTTCTACCAATAGTTATTGGAGCACTTGGAGCTGTTAGCAAATGCTTCAGTAGAAACCTTGAAGATGTTTGGGTTTCTAATTTTATGGGTAACTACAAATGATTTTTGTCTTCACTCTCAGTGCGAGAGTTCCTTCGTAAGATAGAGACTGCAATCACATTTGCTTTGTTTAGGGCATAATTTACTAAGATTTTAGAGTATTTATGTTTCTCAAAAAGATATTATTAGTTCTACCCGTTCACAATCTGGTCGATTTATGCCCATAACAATTGAACATATACATCTTGCCATAATAAATATGATATATCTTTTAATATGCGATGATTAACAAGAGCTAAAATCTATGTAATGATGTGTCTGTGTCCTGGCAGTAGAGGGCAGTAAGAGTCTCATTTTCCTTAATTACCAAAATATTCAAAAGAGGAGGTTCCTTTTCATTTATTTCTGTAGCAAACTCGATCGATTCACGAAAGCTGATTATTAAATTAAGGAATCTTGTAAAGGCTTCCTTACTTTTATACCAAAACATGAAACAGTAATCCAGGAATCTTTTCCAGTTCTCTTTTAAATATGATTAATCCCAGAATAGGCATATATATTTTCTTCAAGAAATCCCATTACAAGTGTTGCAAACGTGAGTGCAACATTTGTGCCCATTGCCACCCCCTTTTATTTGAAGGTAATATTTGTTAGCAAAGAGGTTATTTTCTCGCACCAGTCGTTATCCTTCTCATACAAATTCTTTAGACAATCTCTTTTGAATTGTGTGTATTTGTTTATGTGGAATTCTATTACTTCAAATCCTAATCCATGGTGAGTATTTGTATAGACGCTAATCATCTCGAAATTAACCATGAGTGTCTCTCTATACACTCTTTCTGGAATATCTCTGATGAAACTAGGATCAAATTTGCATAATGGTTTCAGAAGTATGTCAATTACATTGTTTACTCATTCCTTACCTGATATTGGTCTTGTAACAGTTGGGTGTAACTTTAAATCAGACAGTTTGAGCATCTTCACGTGGCGTATGGAGATTCTTTAAGCAGTTATGGATTTCTTTGAATGCCTGAATTTTTTTGTAATCCATAAAGGTTACTTGATTTAACTGAAACTTGATAAGGTTATCGAACTTCATTTCTATCCGTAAATGTATTACTTTTGGATAAGTTGGTTCAGTATTTCCTTGAATCTTAAGTATCATGAGTTTTCATTACATTTTCTCTGAAACTACTGTTTCATTAAAGACGTTTCGTTTTGTGAGTGGTTTGTACCCAGTTTTTCTATTTAATTTTTTGAAGAGGGTTTCCAGTTGTTTGTGTCTAGTACTATTTTTTACGCCGTCTTCGTTGCTATATTGGTTCATTTTTAATAAATTTATTGGTTTCTTTGGTTGGACGATCTGTTTTTGCTTTCATCTTCCATTGTTATTGCTTGAAGTGTTTTATGATAGTTGAATTTGCTTTGGCATAAATTACTGAATTTCAGTTCAAATTTTGATTATCTCTGCATACGAGGAAAACAAGACAAACAACACAAAAAACGACCCTTCATCAGTTGTTGGCTATTTTTCTACTCTCGTAGAAATTTCGAGCATTTAACAAGATGCGCTTTCGATAAAACAGTTGCTCCCGCAAAGCAAATTAAATAAAATCTGGGATTTTGTGGAGGGTCAAAATTGATAACACAGAGCAGTGAAAACAAACAGGAAGGGCTGCTAAACGTGTTCTTGTCTGTCTCCAGTCCAAGCTTGATTTACGCGTTCGCCACCACAACCTCGTTTAGGTTTAGCAGCCCTTCCTGTTTGTTTTCACTGTCCTGTTTGTGTTATCAATTTTGACCCTCCGCAAAATCCAAAATTTTATTTAATTTGCTTTGCGGGAGCAACTGTTTTATCGAAAGCGTATCTTGTTGTTAAATGCTCGAAATACGAGAGTAGAAAAACAACCAACAACTGATGAAGTGCCGTTTTTTGTGTTGTTTGTCTTGTTTTCCATTTCTGTCTTTCGTTGTTCGAAAAATAGTTCATATTCCATGTACTGGCAGTTCGTATTTTTTGTTGTACACGTTTCGTGACATCCTGTGCCCACATATGCATATATATATATATATATATATATACACGTATGGCTGTAAGTATGT
>NC_068984.1:55883998-55884345 GCF_001194135.2 Octopus bimaculoides
CACATATGCATATATATATATATATATATATATACACGTATGGCTGTAAGTATGTACATATACGTATGTATATATGCATATATATATTATTTATATCATTATATGATTGAACGCCACACATCCACTTCCATCTATATCTATATCATATACACACACACATATATGTGTATATATGTATTTATGTATGTATGTATGTATGTATGTATGTATGTATGTATGTATGTATGTAATGGGACAGAGAGAAATATTGCCTCTGTCCGTTTTCCATTTTGTTAAAAATTTCATTTGTTTTTACTATTGTAATTTAAAAAGTGCATCCCATGTTTTTCTTTGAATTATGTTTATTT
>NC_068984.1:55890909-55893356 GCF_001194135.2 Octopus bimaculoides
TTCGAATATCAAATATTATTTATACTTACATTTATTTCTTCTTTGACTGTACAGAATCTGAAAATCTCTGTGCATTATCTCCACTCCAACATGTGGGTACTTATATTAGACTGACGCTCAGTAAAAGTTTTAGATGAAAAGATAAGAGTGGAAATCGTATGAGTACAAATGCAACTATATTTTTTTTCTATTTTTAGTTTCTATTTATAGAAATATATTTATGTTGTTTTTGTACTCATACGATACCATTCAGTTGTTTTACCAGAATAAACTGATCTTAGGCATGTAGTTTTACTATATTTGGGATTCGTATCATATATGGACGTCTGACTGTCTAAATACATTTAGAATGGATGTATAATGTCATATATCTTCAGTAAAAGATTAAATAATGGAATTGTTTCCAGTGTATGTATGCCATTAAATATGATGGATACTAAATTATTATATATAGAACTTATTTCATTAACTATACTGAGGGCAAAGCAATCCAGTGAAAGAAAAATATATTAATAAATATGAACAGATAACAGATATATAAATTGATGGAGCGACGAATAAATTGATGAACTGATAAGAAAATGCTTATAAATTGATATATATATATCGTGAGATAAAGAGGACAGAAAAGATAAATTGATGGAATGTCTTTTATCTCAAGAAAAAGCTTTTAGAGAAGTTTTAGTAGGTTATACAGATTATATTTCCTTCCAATATTAGAATAAGTAAATTTCAATCGAGCTAACAATGATTTGACCTCGAAGTTTTCGGTTATAGCGAAGAAAGTGAGTATATACAAAGATAATTTCATTATAGATTTTCTTTCTAACGACTAACAAATATTGATCAATATTTCTTCCATTTATGGGACTTTTCCTTCATATGTTTGCGTTCACCGAACGCGTAAATCAATTCTTTTCTAAAGATATTCTTCGACGAAGTAAACATGCGTCAGCAGTTTTTGTTGTCGTTTTGTTTTGTTTTTGTTAATATTTTCTTAACTATATTGCGTTTACTCATGATAGAAAAATCATGTGGTGTTAAAAAATTAAAATTGATGTAGTTTTACGTTCATTTACTTTCATTTTCTGTTTCAAGCTATAAAAATATAGCTTAAAGGAAAAATAGCTGATGAAATTTTCTGAATCTAATATGATTAACGGTATTAATGCAGCGAACACATTATTTGATGAAAATTGTTCCTTACAAACGTTTGAGGAATAATACATAGTTTTGCTTCAAGAACATCGTTCGAATTAAGCGGCAGGAAATATGAATTTGCATTCAAAAAGATCATTTATTGTAGGTTGAAAAAAAATCTCCATGTTGAAAATAGTCAGAATACTTTCATATATACATACATGCACACACACAAACATACACACACACACTTACATACATACATGCAAACATACATATATGCATGCATGTGAATATATATATATATATATATATATATATATATAAACGTATGCACGCAGACACATACATATATATGTGTGTGTGTGTTAACTGTCGAAAAAGGGTAGAAAATATGAAACCCACACAGCAAATATCCAGAATTCTAACAAATAAACTGTCGTTATACTGTAACACTTTTATTAGCATAAATTTATTGATTTCATTCGGCTGACGCAGTTTTTATTCCTGTAAGTCGTGTTAACTCGTTTGAATCGAACCAATAAACTACTGTTATTAATTTTATCGACCAGCAATTTTGTGCGAGAAAAAGGACGAAGCAAATACGTTGAAGCCCCAAGCGCTTATTATTCTATATCGTCAACTTCACTATGACCTACAAGTATTCCGCTTCGAACAATGCGTGTTCAAGTGTTATACTTTTAATAACATTAACTAGTTAACGACATCAAAACCATGGTCAAACAGCTTCAACTAACGAAACATATTCCAGTATCATGTTGTAAGGAACCTCGACTATAGAGCAAAACTGAAGACACGCTCAAAATTTTTAGCATACGAGACGTATAGATATATATATCGGATTAGAAGTCAAAACATTGCGAAAATACGGAATATTCTCGTGTCCTGCTTTTGAAATTGTAAAATACATGCAAACTAGAATGTTATAATATAAAATATATTAAGATTAATATAAACAGATATAAATTGCAGCATTGATAGGATTGAAAGATTTGTTTTCAAATATACATTGAATTGTATAAGACCAAAATTTAATGTAAAATTCTATATCTTTTGAAAATTAATGAATCGGAAGTCAATAACTGGATGAAATTGTATTATCTGACGATAGAGAATTAAGTCTCTGGCATATTTTGCAATTTAGGGCCCGCATTTGTCATTTTACTGCTTATTGCCGGCTCAGCCCGGATCGAACAGAGCTGGGATCAAAAACACTTCAACCATAATCCCTCTCTCTCTCTCTCTCTCTCTCTCTCTCTCTCTCTCTCTCTCTCTCTCTCTCTCTC
>NC_068984.1:55893404-55895253 GCF_001194135.2 Octopus bimaculoides
CTCTCACTCTCACTCTCTCTCTCATGTTTTCTTTTTCCATCTTTCACTAATATAATTTGTCTCCCCTTCTCCCTCTTCTCTCTCTATATACATTTAATTCTCCATTCGTGTTATTACCTACCTTTATGTACGCATAACACACTGGCAAAATTAGACAGATATAAGGAAAGCGTAGAACAATATAATAATAGTTTTACAGTGATGTACTTAACAATAGAATATAGTTTTGATCATTTCAAGAAAGCTTTACAACTTCCATAAAATAGAATTATATGGACGATAAAAAAAACGCCTACAAAACATGTTTCTATCTTCCGACATATTGCTGAAGTATTATGTCGGCAAAGCAATATTATATGTAGTAAAACACTATTTTGTAGCATAAAATGTATTTGTTCTTGCTCACTTAAAGGAAGAAGGCTTTTATTAGAGAGAAAGAAAGTTAATTTTATTTACAGTTATGCCAACAAAACAAAAACAAATGTTTAATGAACAAAGAAATATACGAAAAAAGACTCAAATATGGACATTTTAATTTTACAACAAGATTGTTGCAATAACTGGATTGTTACCCTAAACTCTTAAAGTGAAGATCTCGACACCAGTTAAAGAGACTTGCTGAATAACTTTAAAATACGAAAATAGAATTTATACAAAATGCAATACTCAAAAAACACTTTCAGTTCTCAAAAACACTATTTTTGTATTTCTACTTCAGTAATACAATGAATCCGAAGGCAAAAAGTGATCAGTAGAAATTCTGAGTTTTATTCAAATAAAAAAAAGTATAGCATCAAAATCGAATTTTACAACAGAAACCGATGTTTTGCGGTAGAATAGAAAACATCAGTACTGTGAGGAAAATAGAGGAAACTTTTGAAGAGATAAAAATAGATATTCACTAGCTTCACTAGTATCTCTGCATAAAAATATATTTAACTTGAAGCAATGACTGGAAAAACCATGTTCAACATATCTTTGATCACAATACCTACATTCCATTTTTATGAGTTACGTTTGGATTATGCTTGTATTATAACGTACGTAATCTTATTAACTTGAAACTTATCTCACTCAGGTGTGATAAAACGAATGAAATATCAAATGCTTGTGTTTTCTGCTTAACTTCACAACTTCTTTCAATGCCCACCACTGACTAGATTGACTTAATTAAAATCGGAAGTTTTGATATGCATGCGTTCCCCCAAAGTCATTAAAGATTGTAAGAGAAATTAAACTATTTCAATCAGTAATCAGATCCTGATATCTGAAGTAGTTGCTTTAGTTTGCCATTTACTGTGTCTCCACGTCATGCTACTTGTAATCCAATACATGCAATCAACTGATACTGTTCAAATAGAACTTTCTAGAAGATTGTTTTAAGTAGCTACTAACGAAACCTTTGAATCAAGTGATCATATTTCAGTACAACCTCCTATCAACCGATTTTGGTTTCAATCTATTACAGAAAATACAAACTTGACACCCAGCCATACAGCATTCAGGTAGGGGCCTTTTAACGCATATCTCAGATTTATTATTGTTGCGGATGGAAATAAATATTCCATATAAAAATAGAATTGTAGTTGCCCTTATTACACTAAACTTCTTTGTTGAGTATAATTTTAGTTTAGCACACTGGATGAAAATAGAGTTAACTAGTGAACTAGAGCACAGTGTATAGGTTAGTTTTCATTTATCTTAAAACACAGAATATGGTTTATATTGTATTTAACATTATTTACAGTAGTTATATATAACTTTAGGTTAATAATGATACACTAATGCACTCTTTAAGCAATCTCCACTGCGAAACATTAGTTGAATGTTCTTTAAATTAAAACCCTCA
>NC_068984.1:55895385-55910041 GCF_001194135.2 Octopus bimaculoides
GTGTGTGTGTGTGTGTGTGTGTGTGTGTGTGTGTGTGTGTGTGTGTGTGTGCGCGTGCGTGTGTGTGTGTGTCTATATACATGTAGCGATGGCGCGTGGCTTAGTGGTTAGGGAATTCGGCTCACGATCGTAAGGTCGTGAGTTCGATACCCAGTAGCAAGTTGTGCCCTTAAGTAAGACACTTTATTTCACGTTACTCCTGAACATTCAACTGACAAAACTGAGTAGCACTTGTATTTCAAAGATCCAGCCTTGTCACATTCTGTGTCATGCTGAATCTCCCTGAGAACTACAATAAGTTAGCACTTTCGTTACATCATCTTATATTGGTTTGGGGCATGTCGAAGACATTCGTTCACGATATGGCCAGTGGTTTTCCTGACTTAGTTACGGATTCGGCACAGTGGAGACACTTGCTCATTCCTTAGATAGACCCTCCAATTTGTGACTAAAGCTGTGTCTGTGGATTTCCCAACTACTTGCACATTAATTCCATGAGCAGGCTGTTTCGTTGATCGGGTCAACTGGAATACTTGTCGTCGGAGAATCGGACGCAATGATAAAGAAGTTATTTGCGCACTCATAAGGGTAATCCCATTGTAGAACACTTCGTTGAGTAACTTATACCGTAGAATCCTATCGACCCAATCTTATGTGTGAAACTGGATAAAGAGAAAGTGTTGTTGCATGTAGGATGGACTGCAACGTCTTCCTAAATATTCTTGCTAATCTTGAATACTTCTATGTCTATCTCAAAGATGTACGTTGTTCTAGCTTCAGGAAAATTCGTGAAGTATTTCTCATAGCAAAAATAACGATGATGGGGGGGGGTGAAGATGATGATGATGATTTTAAACATAAACAAAAGCATAAAAGCCATGACCCTTTACAAGGTCTCTACGACGGAAGGTGGGGAGAAAGGAGGTATGTTGAAACTGGTGACTTGGCCCGAACATTTTTCAACTGAGAGTACTCTGCAAAATGCCAAGCGGTGATTTCAATCCATCACCCAGTTTAATACCACCACCTAGTGCCTTGGGCTTCTTTAGCGGAGTCCATTGTGCTGCAGGCATTTGACCCAAGTAACTGATTTGAAACTATCTCCCCACTCCCTTTCCCCAGCAGTTCCATAGGCCCTGAATAGCGTCATAAGTACTACCTTTCCTCCTGACTAAGAGATGAAAATAATTACGAGAGCTCATAACTTTATATTCAATTCAAAAAATTATTCTACACGTGCCCCTTTCGGTTCAAACTACAATTCAAACAGTACAATCTCTGAACACCACACAGTCACTGCCCAATAAAATAATGCACCATATTCTCTGTTATGTCACCATAACAACTGGTACATATTTTATTGATCTCAAAAGGCATAAAAAGAAAAGTTAACCTCAGTGGAACTTGAACTCAGAATATAAAAACAGACAAATACTGCTATGCAGTTTGTCCGGTGTGATAACCATTCTGCCAGGTCGCCGCCTACGTATAAACATAATAATATCAACAACAACGACAACAACAGAAACAGCAACAACAATAATAGTGAAATTAATGTACATTGTACAGACAGTATTAAAATCCATCAGCGAAAGCATGTTTTCTGAATGGTGTATCGATTCCAACAAATGACAATATATCTCAAAAACAAATAATGAACTGCAGAAAATATCCAAATTTAAAGATCTGGAAACAGAGAGGACTAAATTACGGGAGGAAAACTAGATATAATCCCCATAGTAATAGTTGCTTCGAAAAGATTTTAAAAATGTACAAATACATAACAGAAAAGCCAAAGATTTCTCAACATAGCGAATAGAATTACTTGGTACTGCATACATATTACGGAGATATTTTGAATACACTGGGGAAACTGACAAACAAAATAAACACGGCATGTGTTAAGGCATATAGTGCTGTTCTCAATTCTGCTGTGAAAGATTGCATTACAAATAACATTACTGAAATAAAATGCTTTAGATTTTGACAATTAAAGTCAATAAATTACGGGCATATACATTCGTCTACACTGACCCCAGTACTTTACTACCATTCCTACCAATTCTTGTCATTTTGTGGTTGAGCACCAGCCAAAGTATCTTGCAGTATTTAATTATGTTCTCTTATATGCTTTTACATTCTTAGTTCACGGCAAAATTGTTTTTGAAATATCATGCTTCCGTGGTTGAGTACTATGTTGGTTTAATGCAGTATGATACAAACCCTGAAATATATTAATATATAATATGATATAGAATTATTAGAAAATGAGATCCATCTCTTCAATTTATAGTTATTCTACATTGGAGCATTGATATATAATCTTCTTGTTTCAATGTTTATTCAGTTAAACTGACGACATGGATCAATACGCCCAATAATTTACTTTATCATAATGCGGCCAACACAGACGATTTGCCATAGTATTCACTCTGTAAATGTATAAGCGTTCAACATTAACAATTTCAACCACTATAAAATCTAAAGAACGCTCAATATAAAAATACTATTTCGTTTTGTTTGAAAAAAAATATATTTGCTTTTTATGCTTAAAAGATTCGAAATTGGTTACAGATTTTGTCATTTCCTTTTAATTAAGTTGTGTGTCTGTACGTTACATATTCACATACATAGATCTAACTCAGCTACGCTGGAATAGATACTATTTACAACAATGTAATGAGTTTTATCAGTTACAAGTTTACCATTTCGTCTAGTCGAGCCAAATAACTAATTAAGTTTTTAATATAAAAATTAAATTTTGTTTACTAAATAGCGCCGAAGTATTTAAGCAGAGAAATACAATCATCAAATCAAACTAAGTCTACCGCTACACACAACTATACATAACTGAAAATTGGCATAAATTTTATTTCAGGAGGAAAATCTCTGAGGGACTCTTAAGGAATTTTTCTGAAAACTATGAACCTACAATATTATCAGTTCTGGGAAATGAGAATGACCACAGAATGCTTCGCGATATTAATAATAAGAAAAGATTTCCCAATCACATTTGAACATATCACATTATTTTCAGCTGCCTTTTAAATTGCATGTTCTTTAGTTTTTTTGTTTGTTTGTTTGTTTGTTTGTTTTGTTTTGCTTTTCTTTTGTGGGTGGAGGCTGCCGTCTATAATTGAAATTTCCTCGAACTTTGCATTGGTCATTTTTCTATTTCTGTCGTTTTCCCTCCTGGTTGTATAATTTCACCTTTATAGACGATTAGTCTCGTTAGAAAAATAACGTTGTTACGTGTTAGATAGCTAAATGAATAAGAACCTCTATGCAATCGCTTGCCTTGATCGAAACAGAAAACGCATTTCCTTCAAACCACGTCCTACGTTCTCAAGGAAAGGACAGATTAGACAACATAGCCCATTATGTACGGAAAAAACAAAATGGTGATTGGTAGGATTTTGGGGGTTGTGGGTCTACTCGATCAGAGATGATATTTGTCTGAGCAACAACATTGTTAACTGAAGCTTCTGTCTTATGTTACAGTGATAAAAGACTGCATTGTAAGATACGAATCTAATAGTTCGCTCTATCTGACACTCTTCAATCAATAAAATCTAATGTCTTCTTGATGCAGTGCATCACCGATGTAGATATTCCCTTACATACATAATAATCAAGGAACTGGACATGTTTCTTCATATTTTATTACCAGTTTAAATCAATAGGGAGATTTTTAATATTAGGTACTGTAAGTACCAGCATTTAGACATTCTCTCACTATGTACATTCTAATAACAAATTGTCGAAGAGTGGTGAATTAATTGAATCGTTACAGCATCTGAGAAAATGCATTGAAGTACTTACTTATTTCTCTTTATGTTCTAATTTCAAATCCTGTCGGAGTCAACATTACTTTTCCTTTTCAGCCGATAAAAAAAAGTACCAGTTAAAAACAGTGGTGGATTATCCGACATGTAGGAATGTGATGTGATGGATATTGGTTGCTAATTATAGTAGATTAAAGAGGAAATTCCTTCTACCACAATGTTCCAAGATAATATTTATTTGAAACATAAGGGGGACAAGGCCTCTAATTCGGTTGTTTTCTCATATATTTGCTTTCTTTTTTAGTGGTTACACACCTGCCTCTTACACACCTGCCTCTTTCTCTCTGTTTCTCTCTCACTCTCTCTCTCTCTCTCTATGTATGTATGTATGTATGTATGTATCTATCTATCTATCTATTTCTGTGGCTATCTGTTTGTCTGTCTATCTATCTATCTACCTATCTATCACACACACACACACACATATACATACACACACACACATACACATACATACACACACACACATACACATACACACACATACACACACACACATACACACACACACACACACACACAATTTATCACACTTTCATTCTGCTAACTGCAACTTTGCAGAATCTACATATACACACACATACACACTCACACACAAATATACACTCACAAATGCACGCGCGCACACACATATAGCGTATAAGTCTATCCACACCATCCATTTTTGCTGTGTTCTTGGATCTTTATTTATAGAATGCAACATGAGACGAGTTTACTCGCAACTAGCTCAACCCTTTTCCATTTTGATGTGGAAAACAGCATTATAAGCGATCTCGTATGACTTTTCTGCTCAAATGATTCTGAGAGAAAAATCATTCCAACTCCGCTGCTTGACTGCTACTATATTTATCGACCGCAGAAGGATAAAATGCGAAGTTGATCTTGATGAAATTTGAACTTAAAACGCAAGAACCCAGATAAGTTATGGCAAGACATTTGTCCTATTCTGCACGACTGTCTTACACAACTGCTACTGATCCGAGTAATCTGTCTATTGTTTTTTTGTTTTTTTTGCCCCATGTTTATGTTTACAATGATTTGAAATTATGATAATGAAAGTAGAAGGTGAAAAAATATTACTCGTGCGTTATTTCATATATCCTGTCTGTTAAAAAGTTTGTGTCTCTAGCCAAGGAGGCAGTAAAAATCTGAAGCGATATGATTGATACGACTTTGCAGATAAAAAAAAAAAGAAATTTTCAAATTTTCTGTAATTCCTTCCACGGTAAGTCAAGCATCACAGCTAACACAAACAAACTTAAGTAGCAGTAAAGTCCATCTTTACAGTTGACTGAACACAATGATCGAATTTTTCAGATAAATATCTTACTTTGAATAGTTATATCTGACAGAATCCTTTTCTCTTGGCAGTTGATTAATTGATCGATTAAACTGATGGTCGTCAGTTTAATTTTTGAAGCTTTTTATTCACTTCTTTATTTGCTTGTGTACTTGTTTGTTTGTTTATTTATCTATTCTACTTGGTATTTTTTTAAGTCAACGATCAGAAGAGAGTCTTGATTGTTACGTAGTATAAAGCATTAAATCGGGATTGTACGAAGTTTTCAGTTAATTCGCTTTCTCAGGTTTCTAGAATGAAATATGGAAATGTACATTTGCAATTGACACATACATATCTTTATGTTTGTAACTAAAACCTTTGCCCTTCAGTAAATAATATTCGCAATTTTTATCCATAAAGCTACATTTTTTCAACTCTTTCCTTTGCTATATATTCAACTTACTAGAAAGATTTAGTCATAGCTTTCGCCATTTCTCCCATCATACACTTCTCTCAGACTTTTTCTCTGGTTACACTTCCACAGTATATTTTCTCAACATTTTCTTCTCTAAAGTCATCAAGTAAAAGTGTACGTATGCGAAAGATGTGTAACACAGAATATTAAACAAAGTTATTGTCCCCATTTTCAGTCCCATATTTATGTATAGAATTTGTTTTTATATATTGATATTTGTATAAATCTCTTTAATGGAGGTTTTCTAAAGGCGTTCTCAATCTAACAGTATTTCGCATTGCTAGTTTTATTAGCTTTAGTGTCAGAACAACCACTGTAAAATTTGATGTTTGAGCAGAACTATGATCAGTTACATTCCATTCGTGAGTATCGCGTTTTATATTCAGACAGTGTGCATTCAAGACCAAATTACCGAAAGCATCATTCCCTTTAAAGATGATGGTAAGGTATGATAAAAGGGAAATTAGATTAATATTTCTAGCAGGTTGAGCAACCGCAAAACCTCCCTCGCTGGCTGATAGTCATCGTTGTTGGCTCATCATATATTTAACATCAACATTTTTTTCTTTTAATGTAATGTTCTAGTCGGGAACTATATCTAATGTCACTTTATCTAGTTTCGCTTGAGTTAGCAGTTCGCGGAAACCAAAAATAAATAGCTAATACGTCGTACCTTGTATATAATGCTTTAGTAAACATGCGCATGCTTTTCGAATCTCCAGTGTTAATCTACAGTACAACAAACTATATAATTACTCCTGTACTATAAATTTAGCAGTCTATTTTTGTTTTACTAGTCTTTGAAAGTATTTCAGCACATTTACATTTCTACTTATTACCACCCATAGCGAGCCTCCTTAAATCTCAGAATCTCATACTTACGTTGTAGTGATGCATTGCACCCAAAACTACAGACATCTACGCACAGCTTTCCTCCTTTTCAAGAAAGATACTTTCTTCCATAACCTCTTCAAGTTAATCTTCTGTAAGGACTTCATACATATTAGAAACATAACTTGTGAAATCTTTGATATCTGAGCTTGAATATTAAAACTCATGTTTTAGGATAGTAAATATTCGTCGTTATTGTCATTGGTGATGTTAATGTTGTTGTTGTTTAACCCAGTTCAAGTGCACTGGAACAGACTTATGATCAAAATCATTCCAGCCGTAAAGCAGTTCGTTGGTTTTACGGGTGTGTAGCACTGCATTATCTAATGTTTTCTCTCTTTATCTAATATAGGTCTCATTATTTAAAACAAGTATAATTCTAAAGAAATTGAATATTTTATCAGCTCAAATGGCCATATTTTTTTTTTATATATATAAAAGTTGCTCATATTCACAACGAAAGTAACACGCTACTCGAGGAAAATATAACAGAATATTTGAAGATTTTTGTCGAAAGCGGAAGCGTCATAGACTAAGCCTTCTGCGAGATTCAGCTGTATCCGTTTATGATACTAGGTTTAATTTGACTGCTTAACCATTCCTCACAGCCTACGACACGTTGGTAATTTTTATTTCACCGCTTCTTGCTTTGCAGTACGAATACTGTGTTCTCTAGGTTCTATAGTATCCTAGATAAAAAAAAAAAAGGTTGGCTGCCCCTCGCTCAACTCTCCACCACTGATTGAAAAGAATGTTATTTATCAACTCCAAAGGATGAAAAGTAACATTATCCTCGACAGAATTGGAATTCAGATTATGAGCCGGAACAATTACTGTAAGACGTTTGTCTGACGTTCTAACGATTCTTTCAACCGATTACTCATGGTGTTTAAGTCAGAAAATATTATTGTTATTGACGTTAGTTCGAGCAAAAGTATATCATTGTCACGATTGTTATGAATATTATATCTGCTATTGTGGAGGCGCAATGGTCCAGTGCTTAGGACAGCGGACTCGTGGTTTCGATTCCCAGACCGGGTGTTGTGGGTACCTAAAGCTCCATAAGGCTCCGGCGGTGGGGGGCAAACCCTGCTGTACTCTTTCACCACAACTTTCTCTCACTCTTTCTTCCTGTTTCTGTTCTACCTGTATTTCAAAGGGCCAGCCCTGTCACACTCTGTATCACGCTGAATCTCCCTGAGAACTACATTAAGGGTACACGTGTCTGTGGAGTGCTCAGTCACTTACACGTTAATTTCACGAGCAGGCTGTTCCGTTGATCGGATTAACTGGAACCCTCGTCGTCGCAACCGGTGGAGTGCCACACACATATCTGCTATTCTTAAGATACTTAGCTTTTATTTTTTATCAATTTAAGATAAATTTAACGGAAGAAATATATATATTTTATACTTCATTGTGTCAAACGCACCACTCAATCCATAAATAGGTTTTATTCTAAGAAATATTGGTGGATTGCTTCATGTAATGGATCAATTAATTCTGGGACCACCTTATCTATCTTATCTTTTGCATCGCTATTTCAAGTAATAACAATCAATTTGTGTGTCCATTCATAAAAAATTATATCGTGGTGTCTTTAATAAACATGAATAGCATAAAGGAACATATTCTTTGCATGCATATATTTAGATGTGCATATGTCTTTCGAATGGATATATTATATAAATTACAATATCATACGTATTATTTCCTGAAAACTGTTGTGTGTTGTAGAGTTAACAATATTCATTCCTAAAAAATATGAATTCGCTTCATGCCTTGAGGCACGATTCAAAAGTAAAGCTTTCCTTTACAATACGTTTTGATACTTATGTATATATCTTTATAATTTTATATATACTTATGTATATATCTTTATATATTTGTATAAATTTCTTCTACGGAGACTGTCTACAATATCTTTGTATATTTTGATATTTGTATAAATTTTTTAATGGAGACTTTCTAAAGATTTTCTCAATCGAACTGTTTTGCATTGTTAGTTCCATTATTTATTGTCATTTGAGAACAACCATTATAAAATTCGGCGTTTAGCAAAATGACTTTTCAAAAAATAATTAGCCAATAGTAGCTGTTGCTACCTTGATAAATCGATATCTGTAAGAAGATTGAATACAGGTTGCTTGCGACATTTTAACTCCAACTCAGGTATTAACATAGTTTATGATTTTGCTAAAATTACACAGCTGGTGAACACGTCAGTTCATAGTAACTCTTTACAATGTAGCTGTAGCTAGTATAACACATTAAATTCCATATTTGATAATAGAAATTCTATAGTCTGGAGTTCCCTATAAAACATCAGCTACTGATAGTGCCAACGTTTCGTATCTACCATTTGCATTGTGTGAGTCACCTAACGCTTGTTGGTTGTGTCTTTGGTTAGCAATAAATCTTTACCACAATTTTTGTGGTCGGATCAGTAACTAGCGAATGATATTGCTTCATTAGATTTCTTTCGTCATTGTCCAAGGAGTTTTAAGATTTTACTCCCCGCTGGTTAGTAGATTGCCGATGTGTACGTGATGACTAGTTGATTAGCTCTGTCAGATACACTAGTAGTTAAATGGATTCTGTGATTCAGTTATGGCATGATCCGTTGAATTCATCTCAGTACATTACTAGCTATTGTAGATTTTGTCAACCACAAAGAGTTGATATAAGGAGGTGACCTCGTTAAAAATATACTTATATGCGTGTTTGAATGTACATATGTATGTATGCGCGTATGTATATTGTTTATGTGTTGGTGTTTTGATTTCATACTTTACATAATATACATATATAAACATCTTGTTTTATATACATCCGGATTTGTTTCAACTTTGTGCTGGCAGTTCATCAGTGATTGAGTACCCTCTTTGACGGACCATGTAGACATTGCATATAAATAAGCTGTAACAAAACCTCCCATCCCCCAGCCATCAAATACGAGGACTACATTACCAACAATGCTGTCCTAGAAGAAAACCCAACAGTCGAAGCATAGAATCGTCCATCATGAAACACCGGATACTATGATTACTACGCAGAATAAAAGAAGAGAATTTTCTTCTCCAAAAGCTATTCAGTGCTATTCAAATGCTGTCACAAACACCGGCTAAGAGCAACTCTTAAAATGACAGGTAATGAAACAAAAACGTGGGAAAGAGAAGCTCAGAACCATTGCAACTTGTGCCACCCTCACACTACCGGAACCGACCTTTTTGAAGGTGAAAGAAAAAGTTAAGATGAAAATAAACATAGAGAAAACCACATGCGATACGTTTCAGGCAATCATACCTTCCACCGTCTTCGTTATCTTTGTCCATACCCCTTCCTTGAGAGAATTGGTATTCTCGGTCATTAACAAAATCAACATCTAAAAACTACCTAATCAGGAAATAATTGAAATTCTAGAACACAAAAGATCCAGTTGCTGATGACAACGACGACTAAGTGCTGAAATAAAATGAATAAACCAGTTTTCATATTTGAAGCATTCTTGGTAAATAGTTCGAGTATAATCGAAAAGGCAGGGATTCGTTATATATGCAAAGTGGTCTAAGCTCTTAGAAAAAGTGGGTCTACAATCACAATCAGTATCTCCGTGGACAGTAGTATTTATAAACAAGTATAAAAATATGTCATAAACAAATGTAAAAATATAAATTATATACAAAATGTACAGTAAAAATATTATGGAAATAGAATACAACGCTTCTTGAAATAACTGAATTTTTAATGTTTTCATTGTGGTGAATTTGTAATAATCGGTGAATTTGTAATTCTGGAAAACGAAAATAAACATTGACTTATAAGTCATTTTGTTTACAATCGAGATAAACAAAACTAAGCATAAAACAATTTTTCTTGAAACTATATAATTTCATTCAGTGGTAGAACTCATTTCTTTGACACAGACTAGAGAATTTTTATTATACAATATATGTTGAAGATATGAGTCTTAAAAGCATTTATGGTCAATTCAGGAGACTTTTATCTAGATATTATTCACAGGCCTTTATGTGATATCTCGTCAATTAGCTATTAGACATTTCCACTAACACCAGTTTTTCATACACTATGCTGCTATTATATATGGTTTATGAAAAAGATTTTACTCGATCTTCATAAAATCTAAAACTTTATAAAGTTCATCTTTTTTTAAGTTTTAATGTTACTGAGAAACAATCCATGCATAATCCTCTCCCGTTAGAAAATTCGCTCTTATAAGCAAACTTATATCCGAACGTTGTTACCTATATATCTGAATATATTTTCACACACTGGGAAAAAGTGAACTGGTTTCATTCGACATTCACACTCATACATAAGTTTTGATCCGCTTTTCAGTTTTTATTTAATTCTATAAAATGAAGCTATTCTACAATTACTTAAGGCAACCTCGCATCATTATCATTTCTCCTTTAGTGTGAGCATTTTCCTTTTCTCTTTTTTTTTTTCATCTTTGATTCTAATTCAGAATTCACATTTGTGTCTGTGGCTTTTGAAAGAGAAATAAACATTAATTACTATAGTAATGTATAAGAATTATGAGTATTCATTACTGATAACATGATTGGGCAAACATAATGTAGGCTTCTGCACAATATAAATACATTTAATGAAAAAGCTCTTAATTAACGTATTTCATTCTAGGGCTGCCATGGAAAAGGTTGTTAATTTTGTTTTCAATTGTCAAATGATCGTCAGTTCAATATTATGCAAAATAAAGTATATATGTCAAAATATATTATCTGAAGGTGATCAATCCATTCTACTTTGGTTACAAATTCATTCCATAAAAATATATTCTCCCGCATAAATTAATTTTTGGATCTCTAGCTCAGCTAAATTGAGCTCTTGCATTTTTGTCAATTCCTTTCCTGAGACAAGAGCACACAATAATGTCTGTAGCGGGTACGAATTTATGACAGTTCAACAAAGGGGTTCAAACAGTATATAACAAATCTCATGCTGATATATCGGGTCTTATTGATTGCGAATGAATTAGTGAAACTGCAATCAATACATCAGTTACAAATGAAGTTAGCAATATTGCGTTAGTCGCTACTAAAACAAACAATACTGGCACATTTCGCAAACACTAAAATATTACCATTAATAAAGAATAAGTTAGATATTTGTCTTTGAAACACAAATTCAAATTATATTTAAATAAAGTATCGGTTTTACGCAGAAGCTTATAACCATAACAGTACGAATACTTACTGATGATGGTTTTAGATTTGCTTCTTTTTTTTTTTTTTTTTGGTGGGTGTTTGTTCGTTCGTTTGTTTGTAAGTCATTTATAGTCAATTTATTTATGTCGTCTGCAGACAGTGAAGTAGCAAACTGCGAACTAAACAGATATCGATTGTTCTATTATGTTCTGGTAATTGAGTATTAACAAGAAAGCACTAGTTAAGTTGAAATCCAGGAAAGGTTAAAACAGGTTCATGCTGTTAATTGGATCCAAATGTTGAAACCTCTATGTCAAACTAACCATACAAGAAGGTGACTATCATTTCATGAATATTCCACTTGAAAGAACTCTGTAAAGTAAAGCTAAGACAGCAATTATTTGCTTGAACAAGAGTGTTTATACTTAACGCATGCGATGATATATATTCGTGCACGTGTGCGTGTACACGTATGTATATATATGTGTGGTGGGGTAGGTAGGTATACTTATAAATAGATAGATAGATAGATAGATAGATAGATAGATAGATAGATAGATAGATAGATAGATAGATAGATAGATAGATAGATAGATTGGTAGGTAGGTAGGTAGGTTATGCAATTATATGTACTAAAACTTCATGTCTTTTATAAGTTGGAGGTTAAATTTTTTTAAGTATAAGTTGTAGGGTCGAAAGCATCTGTACTATTATGCACACTTTGTAGTAATTAGCTTGCTATTGCAGGATTGTATAATGTTATACATATGTATTCGAGTGTGTGTTTATGTTTTGCTTTTAGAGTGATGTAGGAGAATCAATTTATTTCTATGTATCCATAGAAACATCAATGCTCGTACTTGTTTCTAGATTATTTGGTTGTGTTGGCACATGTTTATATCTGGCGAATGCACAAATCAAAGCATATATTTGCATAATTTATATCTAAACAATGTAGATAATTATAAGTAACAAACTAAAGATTAAGTGTCGATATACAACGTTATTTTTATGTGTGTATACGTGCGCGTGTGTGTACGTGTATATATGCTCTGTATTCTCCCATTAAATAAAAAAGAGAATCGCTCCGTTGAAAAGACTCAAGAACACATGTACATGCTTGTCGTCTTCGATTTCTGACATATTCCTAGTCTTCATGTTTATTGGTGCATGAAAACAAGTCAATCCAGACGAGATGCTGACAACAAAGACACCATATAAGTTCACCAGATAACACTGCTGTAAATCGTACATCAAATCATTGACAAAAATTACGTTTCAGTCGGTATAATACTAGGCTGAGCTTTAAAATTCCTTATTTCAAAATCAAATAATCCGTGGATACATGATATTCCAATGTATATCGTATTACTATTTTACTACTTAGAATAATTTACAAACCGGCCATGTAGCACACTAATTTGAATCTAGCTGCATCCATGTCGTATACATGTATCCTTACATTGCACATGTGTGCTCTAATGTTTCATAAACCCACCTTCATTATAAATACACTTTACCATTGGATCATATGATTGTCCAATGTTATGTACTCCTCCCACACACACATACACACACACCAAGGCGACGAGCTGGCGGAATCGTTAGCACGCCGGGCTAAATGCTTAGCGGCATTTCGTCCATCTTTGCGTTCTGAGTTCAAATTCCACCGACTTTACCTTCCATCTTTTCGGGGTCGATAAAACAAGTACCAGTTGAACACTGGGTTTGATACAATCGACTTACCCACTCTCCCGGAATTGCTGGCCCTGTGCAAAAACTTGAAATCAATATTACTTACCTTTACCTCATAGTACATATATTTACAACTACAGTGTATATATTTGGTTCTTGTCATATCTATTCCATGCTGTGTATGTCTATCTAGATATTAATTTATATACCTACGTTTTCGGAGTAAGGGATATATATATATATATATATATATATATATATATATATATATATATATATATATATATATACATACATACATACATACATACATACATACATACATACATTCAGACAGACAGACAGACAGACAGACAGACAGACAGACAGACAAACAGACAGATAGATAGATAGATAGATAGATAGATAGATATACAAGCTCCAACAACGATGTTTTTAATAATATTCTCTCAAAACCTATTATAATAATTATCAATAAGGCAAACACGAAAATATTTTAACTCACAATGAAGACCTTCAACTTCATAGTCTTCTTTTTCCTGACATCTAGCTTGTTCTATTAATTATCATACATATGTCATATCCAATTTAATATTTATAATCATTTGTCGATTTTCGTTCATTTCCTTTAATTGAATCATTTGACATTTCTTAACCTTCTGAACAGAACCAGAAACCTATGCTAATGAAGTCACATATTTACACCTACTCATTTTTTTTTCACTCGGAGCAATATACCGTTGTTTCTATGTGTGAACTGTTCAGTATGCTCGTCTCTCCTCCTCTCACAATCCGTATTATGTCTACCACCGCCCACCACCAGACTCCGCTTAAATCACCCTTCCCGGTTCTTCCTTCCTAGAATGCCATAACCTTGAATTATCTCCGTGCGCATGTTTTTTCGTGCATCTGATAATTTGCAGTTAGTTGTTCAGGCAAAAATATCAGCTGCGTCGATCTCATCAGTGGCGAGAGTTCGGTAAATGCCATAGGTGCACTTTTCTCTTCCTACAGACCAAACCATGAGAATAGAAACACGAAAAATGCTTAAATCTGCGCATATAGAGAAGTATAAATTGTATTTTGTTTTGTTTTCCTTTGTTTTGTTTTTTACTTTCATGCCATTATATATTTGTGTGCATGTGTGTTTGTGTGTCCGTGTCTGTGACTATGTGCCTGTGCGTGTGATGTATATAAGCTTTTCTTTAGGATTTAGGTTTTTTTCCTTTGCAGAATTCAAAGTGGTCTGACATTATGTATGATTTATATGTATATATAA
>NC_068984.1:55910181-55911489 GCF_001194135.2 Octopus bimaculoides
GAAGCTTGCTTCCTATTGCGGGTTCATTCCCACTGCGTGACACTTTGGGCAAGTGTCTTCTGCTATGGCCTCGGGCCGACCAAAGCCTTGTGAGTGAACTTGGTAGATGGAAACTGAAAGAAGCCCGTCGTATATATATGTATATGTATGTATTTGTGTGTCTGTGTTTGTCCCCCCCCCACCATCGCTTGACAACCGATGTTGGTGTGTTTACGTTCCCGTAACTTAGCGGTTCGGCCAAAGAACGATAGAACAAGTACTAGGCTTACAAAGAATAACTCCTGGGGTCGATTTCTTCGACTAAAGGCAGTGCTCCAGCATGGCCGTAGTCAAAATGACTGAAACAAGTAAAAGAATAAAAGAATATATACATGTATGAATAGTGAGAGAGAGAGAGAGAGAGAGAGAGAGAGAAATAGAGAGAGAGACGGATGGACAGACATACAGACAGACATATACTAGCCATTCAGAGAAGCATGGTTAGAACACTTAGAACAGGGAACACAAAATGGTGTGTTAATTTTTAAAATGAAATGGAATGTTCTTTCTTTTAATTTTCAGAAAACATTTGAAACACTGAATCCAACAGAGACCTTATACTTATATCTTAAAATAAGTCTTTCTATCTTCTATCTAAACAGTTCCTAATGTGTTCTCAGACGAAACAAAATGTATTTTGCTAATCTCATTGTGTACTTTGCTAGACTGTGTGCATGTAGCCCCGTATGTCTCAATGCAGATATAACATTGTGATACATGAATTAAAACAATCGACATGGTTACTTCTACCAGAAAAGATATAGTAGTCAGACATAAATTTTTACTATTCATCGATCAAATGACCACAAATGATAAATGATTTTGCACTTCTGATAAAAAGAGTAGGCGCTTTCGCTTTGATAATCTTTGCATTACAGCTGAACAGAAATTCAATATGACTTTAATACTCTAAGAATCGAAGATAGACGCATTCTTAAGAAAGTAATAAATATGCACGTAGTATCTAAAGAAATACAAGAAAATATCTATCTTAAAACACATGCAAGTAGATATATTCAGTATATGATACTCAGACATGCAAATTTATTTTATAAGAATGTGTGTTGAGTATAACAGACTTATTAATTATATATAGATACGCATATATCTTTGTTCATATAAAATAATTGTGAACCAGCGCAGAAGTTACTGCAATGTCACTCGAGCCGTTAGGAATAGAAACATTCTAATACATCACACACACACACAAACACACACACACACACACACACACACACACACACACACACACACACACACACACACACA
>NC_068984.1:55912040-55915946 GCF_001194135.2 Octopus bimaculoides
GTGTGTGTGTGTGTGTGTGTGTGTGTGTGTGAGGATGCATGGCTTAATGGTTAGAGTATTCGGCTCAAGATTGTAAGGTCATGATTTCGATTCCTGGAGGCGCGCTGTGTCCATGGGTATGGCACTTTATTTTATGTTGTTTCAGTATCTTTGATCATGGATTTTTTCGACCGGGACCGGCATGGAATTAAAAACAGAAAAAAAGACAACAACAACTCTGATATTGGACTCAGATCCCTTCCTCGTCATAAGTGAATCTTTTATGTATTACTTGTTTCAGACATCAGACTTCGATCATACTGGGGCACCACATTGAAGGATTTTAGTCGAACGAGTCGACCCCAGTACCATTTTTCTTTAAAACCAAGTACCTATTACATCGGTTTCTTTTGCCGAATCTTTAAGTTACGAGGACGTTATCACACCAACACCGGTTGTGAAGCGGTCATGAGGGACAAACACGGACACAAAGTCACACACGATGGGCTTCTTTCATTTTGCATCTACTAAATCCGCTCACAATGCTTTGGTCGGCCCGATGTTATAGTAAAAGACACTTGTTTAAGGTGCCACGCTGTGGGACTGAAGCCGGAAGCGTGGTTGGTAAGCAAACTTCCTACCACACAGCCACACCTGACGAAGACTGTCGTTACATTATACCCGAGGAGATAACGTTTCGTTTTATTAAAACTCAATTCAACGATGGTGCCTTACAAAAGTTGTAAAAATGGTAAGACGAAAAAAAAATATTTTGAACGAAATGATGTATGAATACATACTAAGGAGAGAGATATAAACATCCGACTATGCTGCCGACAGATACATCAAGTAAATGATTTTATAAACTGACGTTAACACATTGAATCCTTAAAAAATGCAGCCTGAGCTAAGAAGTCGACAAAAGGAAGCCGTTTCATTACTGAAACTGGAAAGCAACGGATGTGAAGTTGTCTCTTTAGATATTTCATATGAAAATTAAAAAAAAACATTATCAATGATATATTATATGTGTGTATATGTGTATGTGCGTGTTTTCACATGTATACATATATGTGTGTGTATATATATTTATATATACACACACACACATATATGTAGATGTGATTATTTGTGCGTGTGTATATTGTATATATGTATGTATACACACATATGTGTAGATGTAGTGAAGGCGCGTGGCTCAGTGGTTAGAGCATTCGGCTCACGATCATAAGGTCGTGAGTTCAATTCCCGGTGACGCGTTGTGTCCTTGAGCAAAACACTTTATTTCACGTTGCTCCAAACCACTCAGCTGGCAAAAATGAGTAATACCTGTATTTCAAAGGGCCGGCCTTGTCACGTTTGTGTCATGCTGAATCTCCCTGAGAACTACGTTAAGGGTACACGTGTCTGAGGAGTGCTCAGCCGCTTGCACATTAATTTCACGAGCAGGCTGTTCCGTTGATCGGATCAACTGGAACCCTCGACGTCATAAGCGACGGAGTGCCAACAACAAGCCACTCCATCCGAACTTGCTACCCTTGTGGCAAAATTTGATATATACATACTGCTGTTCTCTGTCTTTTTCCCCTCTCTCTCAACGCACATATACACACATGTAGATGTCTATAAGTATGTGTATGTATGTCTATATGCATTTTATAAGTTTATATATGTATATGTATATGTATATGTATATTTGTCTATTTATTTATATATATATATGTGTGTATATATGTGCATGTGTCTGTGTGAATGAATGTGTATATATATATATGTGTATGTGTGTGTAAATATATATTGTGAGTGTACGTTTCAATATATCTATAATATACTGTTGAACATACAACATATACCTGTCGTCAAATTTCATGGCAGTCTAATCTTGACGTACATCAAAAGAAAACAAGACATTGGAAGAGACAATAAAATTGTCAGTTGGAAGATGACATCTATTTCTTAGAAATTCTAATAACACACTTCCGCCTTTCTATCTCACTGTAATATGTCCTATGTTAATTTTTTTTTTTTTTTTTTTGTGACATCCTTATAACATTCTTCCATTGGCAGATTGAATACAGTCGCAAACCATCTCCAAGGTTGGTGGCTAATATCACGTACCATAGTTTCACATCTCAGACGATTTGACATAAATGTTGATTAAGTAATTGGCATCGTGTAACCTATTATCTTCTGTTAATGAAATGTACGGAAGAGGCGAAATTAAATACCATTTAACTTATCTCTCTCTCTCTCTCTCTCTCTCTCACTCTCTCTTTCTCTCTCTTTCTCTCTCTCTCTCTCTCTCTCTCTCTCTCTCTCTCTCTCTCTCTCTCTCTCTCTCTCTCTCTCTCTCTCTCTCTCTCTCTCTCTCTCTCTCAAAGCCACGATATTAACGTAAATTTCACAATATTAACATAAATATATCTTAGACAAAACTTCATAATGCATAAACAAAACAATAATAAGTTTCAGAGAATTGTTTTAATTCACGATAACGAATGTGTTCGTTAATTGTTTTCTGATTCCACAATTGCTGTATATTCTTTATCTTTTACTTGTTTCAGTCATTGGACCGCGATCATACTGGGGTACCACCTTGAAGAATTTTTAGTCAAATGAATCAACCCTAGTACTTAAGCCTGGTACTTATTCTATCAGGCTATTTTAACGACCCTCTTAGTTACGGGGTCATAAACATCTATATACACACGCGCGCGTACATATGCGACGGGCTTCTATCAGTTTTCGTCTATCCAATCCACTCACTAAGCTTTGGTTGGCCCTAAGCTATAGTAGAAGACACGTGTCCACGGTGCCACGCAGCGGGATTGAACCCGGAAGCATGTAATTAGGAAGCAAACTTCTTACCACACAGCCAATCTTGAAAACTCATTTTGATCCGAGAATGACGCCTGACGTAGTAGTAGTAGTAGTAGTAGTAGTAGTAGTAGTAGTAGTAGTAGTAGAACTACTGCTGCTGCTATTACTACTACTATCACTACTGTGGAGGTCGCTGCTGCGGCTACTACTACTGCTATTACTATTTAAAAAATACATTTAGATTTTTAATGCATTAAGACGACTGTCAGTTTCCAAGCCGTTGTTGTATTGCTTTTCACCGGTCTTCTGCCTGTACAGAACATCAAGTCACAAATTTAACAAGTTGGGACACAAATCGTTGACATCATGAAGAAAGATCATGCGTATATGAAATTCGAGAATAATTTACATACTTCCGGGCGCACTTACGAATAAAGAAGTTTTTCTCACTTCATTTTGTCAAAACAGTACCATTTAAACAGTTTATTTGTATAAAACAACAATATTTACTTATTTTTGTCATTGACATCACGCAAAATTTCAAAATGAAGATGCTAGGTTAATCCTTGTAAATATCTTTAAATTGTGTATACTTAAAATCATAGGTGTTAATGCATAGCTTGTTACTCTTCTTCTTCTTCTTTGGATTTTTCTCTCGTCATAAACATTGAGTTAAATGTGATACTTTACAGTATTAGACAGTTGTAGAACAGTCAATCTTCTGGTTATAAAGTCGCTACAAAATTTGATTTGAAAAGTGAAAGTTACGGAGTGTGAGTTTATAGGGCTTTCCTATAAGGTGTTATCCACCCCTGATTGGAACTCTCCCGTATGACATGTACGCATGCTCAGTGACTTGCTTTAACAGTTGCAATCAGCTGAATGCACATTGCTAGTGACATTTGACATAATTACCCACACTCTGTGATCAGGATTCTTTTTTTGGTTTGATGTCGGTATCGAAGGGATTACCAGACACCGGACAATACAGTGAGAGCAGCTTTCACTCACGTCGTGGTATTCGATGCTGTGTACGTGTCTGTCGTGGTAAAATATGCCACTCCTTAACTGTTGCTTTGCTTTCATCCGTAGCACGAGGTAATTATG
>NC_068984.1:55915956-55918119 GCF_001194135.2 Octopus bimaculoides
TCCTGTCTGAAGTATCGTCCGATACTTCAGACTTATCGTCCGATGAATTTACTTTGTTGACATTTTTCATTGACATAATTTTTATTCCTTTCAACCTTTCAGTCAAGTCCGCCTTTCTTCCAGTAACATACTGTCCATATAATCTTAAATATTTCTTTAACTCAGGCACAGTAAGTACTTCGATAGCTGAATCATCAAGCTGCTTTATATCCATGATAAGACGTAAAACAATAACAATGGCGTGGGTTAGCCTCCGGAAGTTTAATTATCTACATGGAGCGCCGCCTAGCCAAGGGAGATAACCTACTTATAGGAAAGCCCTATAGCAGTAAAACGCAGAATGTGAGATATACTTAACTGAAATTCACAAGACGCACCTGTTCCTTTCTGTTTTGATACGCTAAGCTAATACTCGTCAATGTGGCATATAGTTTATATATAAAACTTTCATTGTTGACGTATAGCCTGTTTTAGACAGAGACACAAACAGACATACAGACAGACGAACGGACAGAAAGACAGACAGGAGGTGAGCTGGCAGAAACGTTAACACGCAGGGCGAAATGCTTAGCGGTATTTCGTCTGCCGTTACGTTCTGAGTTCAAATTCCGCCGAGGTTGATTTTGCCTTTCATCCTTTCGGGGTCGATAAATTAAGTACCAGTTACGCACTGGGGTCGATGTAATCGACTTAACCCCTTTTTATGTCCTTGTTTGTCCCATCTATGTTTAGCCCCTTGTGGGCAATAAAGAAATAAGAAAGACACACAGACAGACAGACAGATAGATAGATAGATAGATAGATAGACGTATAAATATATACATACAAGTGTGTATACAGAGTTAAAAAGCATATGTGAAATTCTTTTATCTAGATTAATGACTAATGCATTGAGAGAGGTAAAACAATGCAGTGTCTGTATTTACCCATTAATATCTATGCTGCAAACTACCTATCTATATATTTGACCATTGTGTCTAACTCTTTATAATTGTCAGCCCGTCAGCCTAGTTAGTTGTGCAGTAATATATGTATGTACATACATGTGGCTATATCTATAAATCGATTTATCTATTTGTATAAAGTATGGATACGCAAATGAATTATCACAAATATCTATGTATCTACTTTTCTGTTAACCTACTTATCTATCTAGTTGTGTATTTTTCCCTAACACACTTCTTATATCGTTCTATCCCCACCCCCTATCAATGAACGCATTAATGTATGCGTATACATACAACAACATATACTCATAAATATGCATATATATATATAAGATACACATGTTGTATAACTCTATATATCCACATTACAACTGTCAATAATATATACCTAACTGAAAACGTTGCCTTTGCATGAGCAGGAAGAATTAAAACAGCTATCAAAAGGACTTCAGTAATAATAATTCGAATTATGTTTCCCCATGTTTTCTCTTTGTCCCTACCTTTCTCTCCCTCCCTAACTCCCGCTCCTTATCTCTCCTTCCATTTCTCCCTTTCTCCTTCTTTCTCACTCTCTCTCTATCTATCTATCTATCTACCTATTTTCTCATTCCCTTTCAATATCCGATCATATGATACATGTGTGTGCATGTTCGCATAGGTAAGTATGTTTTACTGCAGACGTTCAACGAATGAAGAAGCAAAAATTTCACGTGTCTTTAATTTAATGAGTAGCATAATATCTCCCGCCAGAATATGCTTACAATGCTCAAATACTATAAATCTTCCTTCTTCAATGTCCACAGTTAGACAGACAAACAGACAGACAGGCAGACAGACAGACTGACTGACAGACAGACAGGCAGGTAGGTAGGTAGCTAGGTAGGTAGGTAGGTAGGTAGGTAGATAGATAGATAGATAGATAGATAGATAGATAGATAGATAGATAGACGTGTGTGTGTGTTTGTGTGCGTGCATATGTGTGTATGTGCGTATGAGTGTGCGTTTATGTGTGTGGCGGGGTTTGTGTGTATATACATATGTGTTCACACACATATATACATATATATTTATGTATATGTATACTTCAACGTGTGTAAGAAAGCATGCATGCATATGCATATGTGTGCATATATATATATATGTGTGTGTGTGTGTGTATGTGTGTATATATATATTTATGTACATATGTATACATATATATATATATATATATATA
>NC_068984.1:55918308-55921240 GCF_001194135.2 Octopus bimaculoides
TATATATAAAGTTATTAATTTCTGCTTCTATATTTTATCGAAGACGCTGATTAACACCATTTTGTTTCATTATTTCTGCTCCATTGCTGCACATTTAAGTAAATGATGTTTTAATTTTTGCTTTTGTTTCTTAATTTTCACGAATTCAATTTTCAAATATTCTTTATTTTATTCATTTATTAGGAGCGCACTTTATTTTAGTTAAAAGTGCAGTGCAGTCGAACGTTTGTCATGTGATATAATTCATATCATTTTGTTTGCGTCTGCAACTGACTTCTCTAAAATGTTTAATGGTGTAGGGGCGTTCATTGTTTGCTTTTATAAATTACACTGTGTAACACAATTTGGGGTAGCACCTGTTATATCCTATTTGCTTACCCGTAGAATGTGTGGAAAATGGCTAACATTTTCTTTAAATTTTGCTTTTGTTACGGTATTTATCTTGCTCAGCACTTGACTATGATGCTCCCCAAATACTCCTGCTCATGATCAGAGATACATATATTGTCAACTACTAAAGGACATGCTCGAGTGGTTTAGGTCAAGCAACGGACAAGCAAATTTGTGGTACTGAGCAGAATATTTGCTATAATGATATTTCTGCTTCAGCAACTCAGCGCTGAATGTGTCTGTAATGTAATGGAAAATAGGCCAGTTTCAAAGCATCGACGTTCAAGTTACAAAAGCAAAGCTTGAAGGGAATAGTAATCATTTCAGGAATAGTAATCAAAGGCGGCGAGCTGGCAGAAACGTTAGCACGCCGGGCGAAATGCTTAGCGGTATTTCGTCTGCCGGTACGTTCTGAGTTCAAATTCCGCCGAGGTCGACTTTGCCTTTCATCCTTTCGGGGTCGATTAAATAAGTACCAGTTACGCACTGGAGTCGATATAATCGATTTTATCCGTTTGTTTGTCCTTGTTTGTCCCCTCTGTGTGTAGCCCCTTGTGGGCCGTAGCGAAATAAGGGAATAGTAATCATTTCCTTTAATTTCTAGATAGAAGCAAGTAGAAAATAACACTTACTGGCTAAAGACAAAAAGAAAAAGATTCAAATCCTGTTATAATGTTAATTGTTCCCCTGATTTTCTGTAGAATATACACCTGGCAATCGGTAGATCTAAATCCTCAACCAATTTACAAAGACATACTTTTGTCTACACGCTAACAAAATTAACACTTTTTGCTAAAACAATCAACAATACTGTACGATTTTCAAAACAAATATGCCACTCGCCCTACGATATGTGGGCGTGCGCGTGTGTGTGTGTTTGATGCGTATGTGTGTATATGTGGGTGTATAGAGAAAAGGGGAAAGAAAAGTGAGACAAGAAGAGGTATTTGGTTTATATATATAGGCGCAGGCGTGGCTTTGTGGTAAGAAGTTTGCTTCTCAATCTGATTCTGTACCGGATTCTGTACCACTGCATGGTATCTTGGGCAAGTGTCTTCTACTATAGCCCTGGACCGAAAAAAGTCTTGTGAGTGGATTTGGCAGGCAGAAACTGAAAGAATTCCGTAGTATATATCTATATATATTTATATATGCATGTCATTGTCCAGTTTTATTTCAAGATTTCTTGCCAAGAGAGAAAGAGCCTGTTTCTAACCTAGATCCATGGCGCCTTCGTCAGAATTTCAACACCACAACAGGGTATTTTTGTTCGTACGTATGTATGTATGTATTTATGTATGTATGTATGTATGTATGTATGTATGCAGATTTGTATATTTTGCTTTATGTATGTATTCTCATGCATATAGTTGCATATCTAGACATGCTCATATATATTTAAATGATAAACTTCTGGAAAGTTTTACTGATTTTTACAGTTCTATTGATGGATTGGATCTGTAATCTTCGAATTAGCTTTCTGTTTTCTGGTTTTGAGAAGCCTATTTTCTCAAGATTGGTATTTAGGCAATGTGTTACATATCCTAGGGTCCCAATAATTATAGGTATAAACCTAAACTTGTAATCTGGATAGAGTAACTACAGATTTCTCAATAGTTCAGCGTAGATATTATCCCTTTCATTGATCTTCAGCTTTATGTTAACATCCGCTTGGGAGCTAATTTCCACAACTGTACACAAGGGTTTAGTCGAACAAATCGACACTGTAGTTTCTAAAAGCCTGGCGCTTATTCTATTTGTCTCTTTTGTTCGATAAAAGAGACCAATAGAATAAGCGCCAGGCTTTTAAAAACTACAGGGTCGATTTGTTCGACTAAACCCTTCAAAGTGGTGTCCTAGCATGACCGCACTCCAATGACTGAAACAAGTAAAAGATAAAATATTATCAAAAACAACGCGACTAAATTAATTGTTGGTTCCAACATACGTAACTTCTTTCGTATATCATTACTATTTTTCCATGCAATCAGCTTCTTTGGACGACTATATTCGTTAGTAGTTTGAAAATAATATGCGTAGAGAGATGGCTGTAGTAATAGATAGAGAGAGAGCGAGAGAGAGAGAGAGAGAGAGAGAGAGAGAGAGAGAGAGAGAGAGAGAGGTACAGAAAGAGAGAGAGAGAGAGATGATACATTAAACATGTACGACCTTTCACAGGAGTGAAGAAACTAAGTTTATACTCACTGTTCCAAGACAGTAATTATGTTTCCAAAGGTCAAGCTGTATTTCGCAAGAAACCATCTGCTGGAATTGCCATAAAATTTCGAAATTTCTGAAATGATTTCCTAGAATTTTATCACAGCTATAACTTCACGTCGTTATTCGGAAGTTCCTTCGTTGATTAAAGTTAATAAAGCTACAACGTTGGTGCAGTAACTTTTAACACACACGTGCGTACGTACATGCGTATATATACACGTTATCATAAATATGTGTGTATGTGTGTGTATGTGTGTGTGTGTGTGCGTGCGAGTGTGCGATTGTGTATGTACATATATATATATATATATATATATATATA
>NC_068984.1:55921669-55929148 GCF_001194135.2 Octopus bimaculoides
TATATATATATATATATATATATATATATATATATATATATATATATCACTATGTCACCTGTATTGACCAGACTATGGTGATTCATGATATTATTTGGAGTATTAGTCAGTAAATGATTATATTTGATACTAACAAAATTACAATGACTTTTAGGATTATGTCATCGTTTTAACAAAGCTATCAAACTTGGATTTATTTCTCTAGTTAAGATACTCTTTCTATATATTTTATTAATCTTACATGCAACTTAGGTGTCGATATATGCATCTGTGCAACTTTGCTATTTGTATGTGAGCATATGTGTGTGTATGTTAGTGTGTTAAAATATGTAGTTCTCGGGGAGATTTAGCGTGACACAGTGTGACAAGGCTGGCCCTTTGAAATAAAAGGTACAACAGAAACAGGAAGAAAGAGTGAGAGAAAGTTGTGGTGAAAGTACAGCAGGGTTCGCCACCACCCCCTGTCGGGTCCTCGTGGAGCTTTAGGTGTTTTCGCTCAATAAACACTCACAACGCCCGGTCTGAGATTCGAAACCGCGAGTCCGCTGCCCTAACCACTGGGTCGTTGCACTTCCACCATAATTATGTAATTATATGTTTAATAATGTTTGCCCTAATGAAACAGTAGTTGAACATAAAGTATGGACTTTAATTTCAAAGGAGTATAATACTCTTATCTCCTTCAAAATAACAACCTCTGACTTGCCCAGAACTATATAATCCAACGACTTCTTTCCTTTTAAGGCATTAACTTTGATTTGCGGGAGATTTGGCTGGCTCCAACGTCTGGCACTTCATATGACTACATAGAAGTTCCATCTCTCACTCGGATGCAGTGGACTTATTGCTACTGCTTGACCCCAGGTCATCCCTAACCAAACATACGAATTATCAAAGACATTCCAGCCATGAACATCCCACCTTTCCAATTTTTTTCAGACCTAGTGTATCTAGGATTGCAATATCCATTTGTTTCCTTCCATTTTTAGAGGTGAGATATGAGGAGAATTCAGCTGCAAATAGTAGCAGATCGAGCGACTTCATGGATCCTGTTTCGTTGGCACGTATGTACTGAAACCGTTCTTATGAAGAGACGCCATTGTCCTTGCTGAAAAAACCTCTCATTATAGGTTTCTTTACTAAAGATTCATCCGCTCCTAAAATCCAATGTACGAATAACATACGAGCTACCTGATTTCTAAACATATTTATTAACGTACTTGTTAACGTACTAATTAACTATTTTCTTAACTGTCATATGATTTAAGTGTATTTCATTACCTTTTATTCGAGCTAAGTATTTCGTTAACTTGTACAGGAGCTACAATCTCGTATAGGACTGAAGCATCCATTGGAAAGCCACTTTAGCTTTTGGGTTGTTGTTCTTTTTTTTTTAACTCAGAACAGGATCCCAAATCATCTCGTGCAGATCGAACTCTGTTTTGACATATGAGGAATGAATGATGGCTTGCTTGAACCAATCTATCTTATTTTGAAGATGATATAACACCTGCTAAAGATTTTGGAACAGATATCTTGCTTTCCTTTTTTGCTCAGAGATTTATTATATATATATATATTCTGTTAGATATTTCGGCCATTGAATAATAGAGTTTGAAGTGTTGAGAATGTTGCTTTCTCTTGAAGTGAGAATGAATACGTTAAACCAACTTCAAATCGGAAAGGATTCAACCGAAACCGTGAACCCGTTGTAATATACAGAGCAACTTTTAGAACAAACAAAAGAAACGAAAACAAAAAATTACAACAAGCATTATCTCTGAATCTTCAATAAGTTCAAAGCAAAAATCATGCATACGTAGTGATATTATGAAAAGAATGAATAAATCTTTGTTGTTTTGTGTAGAAGACATAACTTAATATTACCATACACACACACAAATACACACACACACACACACAAACACACACACAAACACGCACGCACGCACACTCACACACACATGCACATACAGGCACATACAAATACACAAGCGATAATCGTATTTCTAATTCTCTATTCATCACGAGTGCTTAAATTTTGTGGTGTTTTTTAATATCAACAATGCTTATCTCCCTTATATTACACGGTTTCGATTTGCTTGGTGACTCACAGAGTCAATCTACCGTGTAAACCGAAAGACAACTATGTGAATGTATATATAAGTGTATATGTGTATACATATATGTATGTATGTATGTATGTATGTATGTATGTATGTATGTATAGATAGATAGATAGATAGATAGATAGATAGATAGATAGATAGATAGATAGATAAATACACGTGTAATATGCTTATATGTATATGCACATATACGTACATGTATGTATAAATGCCATACACAAGCACACACACACACATATATATACATGTGTGCGTGTGTGTGTATGTATTATGCAAATACCCTCTTACTATGATGTATATGAGAGTGCGGCACAGGTATTTTGTGTGTGTTTGTGTGTGTGTGTGTATGTGTGTGTGTGTGTGTGTGTGTGCGTGTGTGTGTGTGTGTGTGTGTGTGTGTGTGTGTGTGCGTGCGTGTGTGTAGTTGTTACATGTTCATTAGCTTACATGCATGTATTTCTGAACCACTACATTCGTGTATGTCTCATAGTACGTAGTTAAAGCAGCCTTAATTTCAGCTTAAACATCAATGGACGTTTATTAGATCAGCAAATATTATCCATCTTCATTGGCGATATGAATCAGAGAAGACGAGAAAAAAATAAATATATGTTAAACAAAAAAACAAAACATGATCCTGCAGAGTCAATAATCCAATCAATGTTCTCCAGGCAACCGCAACGTTCTTTGAAAACTCTACAGCTTTAGTCTTTAAAAAAAATTAGTGTCGCATACAAAGTGATTAGTTGGGGAGCGTATGGCTGTATTTCAAATCTTTGTGTACCTTGTTTCTTTTGACTGTGTGCAAGAATACTGCCCGTTATGGAGTAATGAATTTCTTTTAGAGAACTATGTTAGATCCCGTTCCAAACGTATGATTTTTCTGTGTTCACTGGTGTTATATCTCGTCAGATAGATTCTCTCTTATTGTTGTGTAGGCAGCCTAAGTACGGGAGGAAACAGAATCGTCGGATCGATAGAGAAAACTACCTGCAACATTTAATTAATCGCGCTTTAATTTGCGAATTTCGGTCTTGGCTGAATATTCTTTGACTTTCATCCATCCAAGGGTAAATAAAATAATTACCAGTCACGTACGGGGGTCGATTTAAATGAGTGTCTAGTGTACTAAAATGTGTGGAGCCTTATATATGCCATTGTTAGAAACCTATGGCGTGAGAACGGCATGGTGGTAGGATTATTCACAGACTGATTGCTTAATTATCTAATTTGCTCTTTGCTACTCTTGTTCTCAGGGGTAGATAATCATTTTAAGTTTCTAAACACATTATACTTAGATAATTGAGCTAGCAGGAAATGAAATGTCGAATATTACATTTCCCGATGGGATATCGATACGCCTCATTTTCCTCATTATTCAGTATCAATGGTAATAGTAATTACTATTGTTAATTACTAATTACGGGTTTAATTCAATTGATAAAACACACCCTTTCATACAGAAGTCTGGCCTTAGCTTTATACCTCGCCTTTTAATTAAAATCTATTCATGTTAAGTAATATTGTAAAGTGGCCGAAGGAGTAGAATGTCGCAGCTTCATGACGTATATGTTCGTAGCCGCCTAATACAGGATACAAATTCTAGTCTGAAATTAAAGAGCCATACGTCAGATTTACTCGAAAAATCACACGGTGGGAACGTTCTTTTTTTTTGTTTTTTTGTTTTTAACCGGTATGTCGAAATTTTTGCTTCTTTAATAATCCTTTTATCGAGGTATCAATTACATGCATACATGTATTTTCGTGTTCGCTAAATATTTCTGATAGACTAGCTTGTTATAGCATAATTTTACAAGCAGATTTTAAATTTTATATTTTTATTTTTCAAAGTATTACATGTGTCACCTAAAAACCCGAGCGCATCACCACTGACATGCGCGTCTTAGGTAATCATCACATTATATAGACTGTATAGAGGGAAACATTTCAGAACCAAATACAGTGAATTATGATCCCCACGGCAAGATTTCCTCTGAACAATTACATCTGTTATATCAAACTGGTTATATAAAATCATTCATCAAAAATCAAACCACATAATTTTCGAGGACACGTTTCTCAGTTTCACAATCGTCATATCTCCATCGTAAATGTCGTTGACTACCACCAGTTCAATATCAATTAATCCAGTATTGTTGCTTTTGTTGATTTTACTAATGCTGCTCCTTTTTTTATCGTTGTTACTGCTGTTGTTGTTGTTGTTGTTGCTGCTGCTGCTGCTGCTTTTAGCCCCAGTTTAAGCCTCACTGAGAAAACCTATCATTAGAAGTGCTCCAGTTGTGATGAACATCCAGTCCTTTATTATTTTCAATGTTTTAAACGGTATAGACGCAGGCGTTTGTGTAGTAAGAAGATTGCATACCAACCACATGGTTCTGGGTTCAATCCCCCTGCGTGGCACCTTGAGCAGGTGTTTTGTACCATGGTATCGGGCTGACCAGAGCCTTGTGAGTGGATTTGGTTGACGGAAATTGAAAGAAACCCGTCGTATATATTATATATATATATATATATGTGTGTGTGTGTGTGTGTGTGTGTGTGTGTGTGTGTGTGTGTGTGTGTGTGTGTGTGTGTGTGTGTGTGTGTGTGTGTATCTTTGTGTCTGTTTTTGCGCCCCACCACCGCTTGACAACCGGTGTTGGTGTGTTTAAGTCTCCGCAACTTAGTGGTTTGGCAAAAGAAGACCGATAGATAAGTACCAGGCTTAATGCAAAAAATAAGTACTGGGATTGATTCATTCGGCCAAAAGAAATTTTTCAAGGCGGTGCCCCAGCATGGCCACAGTCTAAAACAAGTAAAAGATAAAGGTAAAATGTTGTTTTAGAGTAAAATTTGGTTGCTACGACTTCTAACAAGTTGGTCACTTCTGCGTTGGTTAGTCAATACTGTTAAATATCTTGTCTATGAACAGGTCCTTTTAACGCTTCTACACCAAAATGCAGATAATATCAAAAATATGTAGAACAAAAATGAATATAACGATATATGCGTGTTTTAAATGGCTATCACGATTTTACTATGATGTAATTAGTTTACATTCAATATACTGTTTTCGATCACGTCGCTTGCCAAAAAATTTGATTCTATCATTACAAGTGGATTCAATACAAATGAATACATCTTCAAGAATTACTTTCTTATGCAAATCTAAATTGACTTATATTAATAGAGAAACGTGATAGCCTTTGAGGTTTAAAATTGATAAAGGATAACTGATTTATGTATATTAGAAAACAATATATCATATGTTATATACATGTGTGTGTGTATTTGCGAGCACATGACTGTATTTGCTTGTTTGTGTGTGCGTGTGTGTGTATGTGTGTGTGGTTTATGCATGTATGCGCATAAATGTAAAGTTGAATATTTCTTACATCAATACAATAGCTATATATTATCAATATAAATTCACGAATTCACAACCGATATTTTCTTTAAACAAAATTTCGTGTATTAAATTACTGGTACATTAACATTGTTCCGTTTCGTTGTTATATAAAGCGCCATAGAACATATCTATAGATTTTCTTCGTCAGCACTCTACATTACAATGAATGTAAGCATTACATCTATCTACATACATACATGCATACATACATACATACATACATATTATGTATTCGCGCACAGAGAAAGAAGGAACGGTTGCATATACAGGTCACAATTTTGTTTATAGTTTCATCAGCAACTGTGTACCTTCCTTAACTATCCACGAACACACTGCTCATAAAGTCACTGAAATTAGTAGCGAAATTAAACTGTACATACGAATTTGCAATTTCAACACTTTTTATGCTTGGTTCTCCTGCAAAATGAAACCCCAGAATACTCTACAGAACTTAATAAAAATGCAAAAAATAAAGCATGTAATGCTTTATCCAACAGCTTAGCATAATGTATATCGTCTTTTCTACTCTAGGCACAAGGCCCGAAATTTTGGGGGAGGGGTCAGTCGATTAGATCGACCTCACTATGCAAATGGTACTTAATTTATCGACCCCGAAAAGATGAAAGGCAAGGACGACCTCGGCGAAATTTGAACTCAGAACGGAAAGACAGACGAAATACCGCTAAGCATTTCGCCCGGCGTGCTAACGTTTCTGCATACCATCTGTGAAGTCAATGAATTAGCTTCTGCACTGCCATTTCACTTACTAGAAATAGTAGCTAAAGCTCCCTCAAACCACACCTTAGTGCCTTAAAGCTGAATTCTCCAATTAAAGTTGGAATATCGTTGACTATATATCGTTAGATCAGGGTTAAAAATAATAACAATATGAAGAACATCTTGTTTTAGCTAGAACGAAACCCTTTCAAAGAAACGAATATGAACTAGTAGCAACAAACATTGGAAATTATCAAGTGGTTTATTTTGCCTAATGGCTACCATTTTAATGACACATCTATTATCTGTTCACCAAATTTATTGCAGTAGTTGTCAAAAATATAAATATTTATTAAACACAAACACTTCATTGTTAAACGCTATATTTATGTGAGAATATATGTATACGCTTATGTGTGCATTTGTGTATGCAAATTTGTGTGTGTGTGTGTGTGCGCATATATATATATATATATATATATATATATATATATATATATATATAAATATATATATATGCGTGTATGTCTGTACACACGTATCCATAGATAAACAGAAAGACAGACAGACAGCAGACAGGTGGACAGACAGATAGATAGATAGATATATAGATAGATAGATAGTAAATTATTTAAACCCTTCTTTACGTATTTAGTGCGCCCACTCTAATCTGTTTGTACACATGCGCGCGCACAGACTCACGCACACACACAGTCACACACAGTCACACACATACACATATATGCCCTCTGTCATTTTTGTAACCTCTATTAATTTTGCCTTTAGGTTCTAATTGCTAATAAGCCACACATTTTAATTTTTTTAATTTGTCGTTTACACTTTTACCATTTTGAAAATCAGCACATATTTTATATGGTTTTTCTTATAAGACTGATAGAGGTAGCTGAGTTTAAACCTAGGCGTTAGGAGTCGCTGATGAGGATTAAGATGGTCTAGATCAAAATCTGAAATCGCGATCTATATATATGCTGGTGATTTACCTCCCTTAGTCAGTGCTTTTGAGTTATTTTTACTCGTATTTTTAGCAAAAGAGGTGCTAGTCAGTACCCACTGTTACTTTTGTGACCTCTATTAATTTTGCCTTCTGGTTCTAATTGCTAATAAGCCACCCTTTTCAAGTTTTTGATTTCTTAATTTATATATATATATGTATGTATGTATATATATATATATATATATATATATATATATATATATATATAT
>NC_068984.1:55929229-55929443 GCF_001194135.2 Octopus bimaculoides
GACCATGCTGGAGTACCGCCCTTAGTCGAGCAAATCCACCCCAGGACTTATTCTCTGGGAGCCTAGTACTTATTCTATCGGTCTCTTTTGCCGAACCGCTAAGTTACGAGGACGTCAACACACCAGCATCGGTTGTCAAGCGATGTTGGGGGGAGGAGGCAAACACAGACACACAACATATACACACACATACATACATATATATATATATATA
>NC_068984.1:55929874-55930817 GCF_001194135.2 Octopus bimaculoides
AGTTCACAATATATATATAAGGTTAAACGAATGAGGGTTAAACAAGACACAACACAATAGTTTTAATTCAGTTTTCAGGTCTGTGAAAAATGACTGTCACTCTATGAATGCAGTTTCAAGGTTAAAGAATTTTAGTAGCACCCGCCTCTTTCCCTGTCGGCACTGGACTTACGAAAAGCGTGTGACGGTAGTGATGCTGGTATCTTGGTTTGCTGAACAATCTACACGATGAGCATCGTTATTGTGGGCAAGATTTGTGCCGAGCCAGTTCGACTCTCTCGTCCTTCGATCTTGTATTGGTCTCGTGCAAAAACTACCACAAATCATGATGCAGGATTTGTAAAAAGTCACCTTCTCTTAGATGAACAGCTAAAAAACTGACTGGTCTCATCTGCCCCGGGTCTGTTGGTGTGGTTTCACTTGATTTGATCCTCAGGCATCGGTCTGCCGAGCGGCGTTGTCTGCTGAGGACGTTCTGCCACGTGGTGCGTCTTTGTTTTGCAGTATTTTTCTCCTGTTCGTCAATTTTTGCGATGGCTGAAACGAAGGAACAGCGTGCTTCCATAAAATTCCGTTTTCTGCTAGGGAAAACCGCGGCCGAAACGCTGCTTTGAACAAAACACAAGTCTAGGAGTTGTTTTCACGCTTTAGGAGTGGTCAATTGTTGCTTGAAGACCAACGTCATTCAGGACGATTGTCGACTTTCCGAACCAATGCAAACATCATGAAAATTCATGAACTGATTTTGGAGGACCGTCACCGAAAAATTGACAGACTTGTTAGTATGACTGGTTTATTCTGGAGCTCCTGCCAACGGTTTTGAGCGAGGAATTGCGAATGAAAAGCGTTGCTCACGGAAAATCAAAAGCAGTCACGACTGAATGCGTGTCTGAATGCATGAACTGAAAGAACAGTTGGGAGTTGATCCGGAACTTTTTTTCGA
>NC_068984.1:55930827-55931225 GCF_001194135.2 Octopus bimaculoides
TGTGTGTGTGTGTGTGTGTGTGTGTGTGTGTGTGTGTGTGTGTGTCTACGTGTGTGTATGTATGTATGTATGTATGTAGGTATGTATGTATGTATGTATATAAATAAACGCAAGAGAACGACAGCAATAAACGTAAAGAGCGGGATTTGATGATATTTTGTTTTTCAGAACGTCTTTAAGCATGATGGTTGATGTCTGTATGTAATTAATCTTAATAAACTGGTGTGTATATAGGCTATTTATACAAACTGCCTTTAAATCCCCGTGATATAAGAAACACCCACATCGTTAGCGTTTATTTAGGTACTTGTGTATGAATCTGCTTTTGTGTGGTGTGGTGTGTGTGTGTGTGTGTGTGTGTGTGTGTGTGTGTGTGTGTGTGTGTGTGTGTGTGTGTG
>NC_068984.1:55931771-55932270 GCF_001194135.2 Octopus bimaculoides
TAATTATTGCTGCAAGAAACTGTGTTAGTAGGTGTGCAATTGGATATGCGTGTGTAGTATACATGAGCATTTGTATGTGTGGCTATGTACAGGGGAATCTATTGTACGACCGTATTATGTTTATGCGACATGGCGTTTATATGGTGTTTATAGTGTCAGTATATGTACACACATGTATATGCATGTATGTACAAATATATGTATATGCATGCATGTGTATATGCATATGTATATATGTATATATATATGTGTGTGTATATAAATATATATATACCTGTATATGTATGTGTGTTTGTGTGTGTATGTATGTATGTATGTATGTATGTATGCATGTATGTATGTATGTGAATATAGCTATTTATGCCTTAGTGCATATACACTAGTTTCTATCTATGAATTTCTGATTTGTGCATGTTTATATATATATATATATATTTATATATTGTTGGAATTTACAAAACAAAGACGAACACGGGTGTATATATATATATATATATAT
>NC_068984.1:55933131-55935081 GCF_001194135.2 Octopus bimaculoides
TGTGTGTGTGTGTGTGTGTGTGTGTGTGTGTGTGTGTGTGTGTGTGTGTGTGTGTGTATGTGTGTGTGTGTGTATGTATGTATAGATAGATATGTATATACCTGTATGTGAATGTATGTTTATATATACATGCATGGGTGCGTGTGTGTTTGTGTGTGTGTGCGTGCGTGTATGTGTGTGCGCGCGCGCGTGTGTGTATTTTCTAACGGTCTCGTACAAATGGATGTTTAGATCATTCGTTTGTTTTTTTTTTGCGTCTATGTAATTACGATAGTAATTATTAATTTCTTTTAACACTTCATCATCATCGCCATCATCATCATCGTCGTCATCCCCAATCATCGTCTTCCTTTTTACTAAAATTATTGTTGTTCTTATTCTGCTGTTGTTATTTACCAGCGAGTATTATGAGCGGAACTGTGCTTACAAAATATTTTATTTTTATTCTCGCCAACTAATGTCTGACCGTCAAGCCTGTTATCCAGGAGTAAAAAAAAATAATAATAATTCGTCCAGGGACGAATTTATTGGGTAATACATACTTCTGCAAGCATACATGGTGTTTTGTTTATTAATAGTTCAATATGGCTACCTCTGGTGTAGCGAGAGGAAGTGTTAGCTAAAAGTTGATAACAACAATTAATCAGAAGCCATGTGTTGCAGCAGAAACAGATACATCGTGAAATATTGCTTTTGGTCTATTTCTTAGTAGTGTGTAGAATATTATATACACTAGTTTATGGGAGAGAAGCTTTGAATACAACCTGAACTGCAGTTTCGGTTTTATCAGCCCTTCGGTCACCTACATACCTGGAAAAGTAAAGAATTAAGTGGTTCGCTTGCTCCCTTCTCTTCCCATTTTTCTCAGAAGTAGGGGAAGATATTTAAAGACGGGAGTGAGAGATATTTATAAGTTATATTTTGATTGGTTGAAACTGACCCTGAAAACCTGCAACGAAAATATCTCATTGGATGATTTATGTTACCGGTCTAAATATAGATGTATGAATGAGAGTGGCTGTGTGTGTGAGGATTTTTTTTAAAAAAAACTTATACATAAATATAGAATTCTGGGTAGGTGTGATCGTGTGTTAACTTATCCATAAATTAAAGCACAAGAAAAGGGGGTGGAGAAAAAGAAGAGGAAAAGAGGGGGATGGGAGGGGGGAGGAGGAGAAAAAGAAGAAGAAGAAGAAGACATGGTTAGAGGTTGTGGGAAATATATATATACGTGAGCTTGGACACCGGATTACAGTGGACCAGTTTCAACAGAGATAATTTCTCCACTAAATAAAAAATACATTTAGTCTGTATATAATACGATATTATTTTATGTCAATAAGAATTCTCATCTCCCATTTAACACTCTTCCTACTATAATTTCTTCATTGTCTACGGATAACTACCGTTTCCTTCTCATTACTACAATAAAACGCGCCAAAACAGTGATTTTTCAGGTAAAATTTAATATATAATAACCTTCATCATCTCAAGGTGTAGAAATACATCCAGAAAATCTTATGGTTTAACCCAACTTCCAGCTTAGATGTAAAACCTAGTATAATTTAGTCTCTTTTCACTTGCCGACGTAAAAGTGAAAAGAAACTCTCTTATGTTCATTGTAAAATCTTTACTTCTAATTCCGAAAATGTTCTTCTTTATCAGTGAAATTGTTTTCTCTACCCACCTTTATTGTATCAATCCTAGCAGCAATTCTCTTACTGGAAAATGCCTGTCTCACTCTCCCTCTCCCACGTGCATCTATTATTTTTCCCGGTCATTTTTCCTTCATCTTCAATCTCCCCCACTCCTTCCTACCTCCGCTTATTTCATTTTAGCATCGTCAGAAATTTTTATCGTTTCCTTTTCAGTTTCCACCTGTCAAGCGGTGGTGGTTAACAAACAGACACAAAGATACACACACAGATATATATATATATATATATATGT
>NC_068984.1:55935596-55937024 GCF_001194135.2 Octopus bimaculoides
TTAAACTGGGTGATGGATTAAATGTACCACCCAAGTAGGTCATGGTGGCATTTGAACTCAAGGCGCAATGAGTCAGGACGAATAGGGCAAAGCAACTGGTCCGAATTTCTTTTAGTTTATATTAACCCACCTCCCTCGATTGGTACTATTTTAACGCCTGGGGTACAGAATAAAAGGCAAAGCTGTTATCGACTTCGGAAGGATTTGGTCTCAGAACGTAGGGAGTTGAACACATATCACGAGCCCTTCTATCCGACGCCTTAGCGCCTCTGTCAATTCGCCACCCAACTGGGAATATTGATCTGAGAAATTTTAACTTCAAATGAAATGCATTGTGTACATGTCTTCATCTTATTCGCATTCAGGTGTTTGCTTTGCTTCTGATAAAATTTCTTTTCCAGTGTTGTTGAAGGTTTTATTTTTCGTACACCTGTATACCAAGCTTTTGATGTGGTTGCGTTATATATTATCTGACGAGGCTTCGTATTGCTGGTCTTGGCTGTTAGAAAAAGCAACTAACGCTTCATATTAGTCTGTTCTACAAAGAAATTTCTATTATATATGTGTTGTAAATCTGGCAATCCTGTAACACATTAGTTGCTCACTATCTGACACACTCCAGTCTGCCAAAGAAACCGCACTTAAGAGGTACTATTGTAAATATATGGAAGCAGTCAGTTAAGCAAATGTTATCATATAAGCAGGTGTATATACTTACGTATAAATGCGCTCAGATATTTGAATGGATGCATGCATATATGTTTGAATATACATAAGTACATAAGTCCATATACCTGTATGTATGTTTGTATATATCTATGCTATGTTCGTAGTTGTACGTATAATGATGTGTGCATTTCTTAGCAAGGTACAATTTTTCGGAGACTAATATTGAATCTTTTTTTATTATTATGAGACATTTACGAAGAGTAGACTTTCACGTACATACCGTTCCTCTGTCCCTCCCTCACACTCTCACTCTCCTACCCTCACTCTCTCTTCTGAACTCAATCTCTCTTCCTCCCTAACGCTTTCTATCTACATCTATTTATCTGTTTATTTATCTATTTTTTACTCGTTCTCCATCACTTCCTTTCACTCTGCTTCATTTTCGCATTCGGGAGAAAGAGAGGGCGCGTGTGTTTTTGTGTGTATGTGTGTATATGTTCATGTATATCTGTACATGTACGGATACAGACGCATGCATACACACACACACATATGTATGTATGTATGTGTGTATGTATGCACGGTTACATTTACAAACGAAAGAAATACGTTCTCAAAACACTGTGTAGTGGTTCTGTTTAATAGGAATCACTCAGTTAATGATTCACGCTATTGCTACTGTTAAGATCCAAGCTGCATTGGAGTAAATCATTAACTGTTTCTTTCTATATACATAGATATATATATACATATGTATAT
>NC_068984.1:55937333-55942827 GCF_001194135.2 Octopus bimaculoides
TATATATGTATATATATGTATATATATATATGTATGTATATATGTATGGTTATATATATATATATATATATATATATATATATATACACGCATATACATGTATATACATTTATATAAACGTACATATACATATACATAAATATAGATATACTTATATATGTATGTATATGTATATATTTATAAATATATATGCATACACGCATACATATATTGGTGTGTGTACGTGTGTGTGTATGTATCTTTGTATCTATGTACGTATCTATGTAACTGTGTATGTATTTGTGTGTGTGCGCACGCGCGCCCGTAAGTGTGTACATAAATAGATCTTAAATGTCACAGCAGTTGTTTCCACTGTCTGTTCTATGTCATATCAACTGTAAGTCGGAATACGTTTCTGGAAAAATAAAAATCATCAAAAATCATCGAAAAAATCGCAATACATTTCCAAACATCATCTATCTCGCAATTTTCCGGCTTTCTGCCACCTAAAGTTTGTCATATTTCTGCACTTTATATTTATCGGAGATGGAGTGATCTCCATAGGTTTCTACGACTAGTATTCAAATTTTTTCGATGAACTAGATAGACTACATGCTCATTAATTTAACCTGTAAGCTGGCAAGGCAGCGAGCTGATAGAGTCGTTAGCACGTTCAAGGTTCAAATTCTAGGTTCAAATTCCGTTGACGTCGAATTTGCCTTTCATCCTTTCTGGGTAGATAAAACAAGTACCAGTTGGGCACTGGGGTCATTGTAATCGACTTCCTCCTTCCCTTGAAATTAGTGGCCTTGTGCCAAAATTTGAAATGAATATATTTTACGAAATCTAACTTTTCAAAAATAACTGGTACCATTGAATCACTGCGCCATATGTGTGGTATAAGGTTCACTTTTATCCGGTGTTTCTATTGAGACATCATTTCTAGGCGCTTGCCGGTAAGACATTACTATACCCTGCCAAATGTCAATCTAGTCTTTGTACGGTTTTCGCTAAGAAGCCTTAACTTTGAATAGGGACAAATAAATAATAGTTATATGTTACTACAAAATAGTGCTTTGCCTATGATATAGCTATCTTTTATAACACTCGCTGGTATTTTATCTTTTGTGTCTCACCAATTATAATCTGTTAACTAATACCTCTCTTGCAATTTATCTCTCCAAATACAAATATCTTATAGTCCATTATATTAAGACATCATTTAACATAGTGCAGATAGGATAGTCTTAGATATAGATGTCAGTCAAATGTTTTGCTTGACCAATTTACCTCCACCGAATAGGCCCACAAATGTATAGCTTACTGCATTAATTTTTGAGAAACGAACCAATGGATAAAAGAGATTTTATTCTACGAAGCTACTAATTTATGTAATCATTGCAACGAAATCTGTTCCAATTTCCTATCACCCTGTCGTTTTATAATAGAGGACATGTTTCAAGTTTTAATCTTTTAGTAGGATGGTTAGCAATGAAAATATAAAGTTTTCAGCTAGAATATTGATTGGGTGGCACTTAATTCAACTATCTTTGTGCGGAGTTAAAAGCTGATACTTAACAACAACTACAAAAATAATTATTAAACTCAACCACTTCCACAACTAATCCACTCCATAGACATTAAAACCCGCAAAATCCTAACATCAACGGGAAAGTTCTACAAAAACTATAGTGTCGTCAGGCTCTATCCAAGATGAAGGAAGAGGCTTGAGATCAGTGCAGACTGCCTGCAAATGTCGTATACATCCGAAGGTTACCTCCCAGACAGCACCTACTAAACAACACTAGCAAAAATAAATATATAAGCCTAGTGCTGAAAATTGAAGATAACATCCTACATACCAGCAGTAAGCTTCCCAGGAAACACTCTCTTCTTGAAGACCTCCCATACAAACCCCAAAACATCTGGACTAAAATACCTCAAAGAAGACCTTAATGTGAGACGCTCATCATACTGTAAAAAAGGTATGTATGGGTATGTTTCCCCAAGAATTGAAGAAGTCAGTAATATCGACATGAAGCGCAGTCTCTCTTGGACTTGTGACTGCTACATCAATCACATCATAACTCGAAGTTCAACATGTGACATTGTTTTATATTAGTTATCTACATTCCAACGATGATGCTTTGTATCTTTGTTAGAAACGAGCTCTTCCCTTACAGGAATACTTCAAATAATTAAAAGCAGAAGAGAACATATACGTACGTGCATAGGTAAGAAGGGTGGTAGGCCTGTTGAGTTGGTAAATGGGCTGTCCAAATGAAATATGAGTGTCCACTGCTACTTCCGTTCATTGGCTGAGAGAACACAGTTAAGAGTCAGCTGTGTTTCGTGAGAGAATCACAAGATATTCTCTCTCAAGTTATATTGATACAGTGCGAGATGCGATTAGTGTTGCCAAGTAGTCTGGAATTTGTGGAGACTCTAATACCAGTAAATATTACAGTGCCATGCAAATAGTTATTATTGATCACTACATTTTCATATTTATTTTATTCTGAATTTTTTTCTTAGACTTGACGAGAGGAAAGTGAAAGCGAGAGGGAGAAAGTGATTTTAATCTTCACCACATTCCATTACCAGAGTTTATGTCTCGTATGCCTTTTGTGTTGTGTTGTTTTGTTTTTTATTGCTGTTTTTTAGCCAAACAAGCGACGTTTTACAATCAGCAGTTTTCACCCAGTAGGATATCATTTGTCATTGAAGAACCATTTCTTGTTAAAGCTTCTAAATAAATAAATTTGTTGAGGGAAAAATAAAAGTGATATTTTGACTGAGCACATGATCTTATAAGGAGTCATTGGCACCTATTTTATTGATCCAAAAGGTGATATGGAAATTATATGGAAATTATTTAGTGATATTTGATATCTGGATGCAATATTTAGCATGTTCAGCTGTTATTTCGATAGCTTCTTTGAAGGTTAATGCATAGGGAATTGCTAGCTGCAACGATTCTGCTCTGGAAATCGAAGGCTTGAATTCCTAAGACTTACACTTACAGAGACATTTATTCAAACGCCCCGCTTTTTAATCTTGGCAAAGAACAGAGACTGTTACGTAGTGAGTCCAATAGATGTCGCATGGACGGTAATGTGCGCAAAAGTCCGCTTAAAGGATTGGCGTCGAACAAATAAAAAAAATCAATTCTTCTCAGTTACAATATTTATAAATAAAAGTAATGAACAGTGTTTAGCGGGCATTCAAGCGTGGGGATTCACAAAATATTTGTATCTTTTCAGTAGTACGCATCTTTCATCCTAACCTATGTCTAGAATGTTTGAACATCTTGAATGCATGCTGATCTCATGGAATTCTAAGAGGGAAGAATAGTTGTTTATTTACAATCAGATCTACTCTTCTGGTAGAAAACTTTCTCCTATACCATACGTGACATTAAAATACATATTTTATTGCATAAGCTATTTGCAACTTTGCTAAATTGAAATTCATGAGATGTAGCCCTCGTGTAGTAAGGATAGGTAGCATAACCGAAAGTTTCATGCTGAGTAGCAAAGTGAAGAGAGCTAACCGCCTTCCTTTGAAGGAGACAAATCGTTTAACATATTCCTGTTAACAACAATAAATCATACTTGATGATGTTCAAGTAACACATACTCATTAACATTCATGTACAACTTTTAATCAATTATATAAAACTTGATAAAACCGACGTTATTTCCCTCCTTCATTTAAAGGGGAAAGGGCTAGTGTGTGGGGGTGGTTGGCCTAGTGTGCATGTGTATATACAGCCTGTATGTACAGATCATGGTTTCAATTCCTAGACTGAGTGGTGCGTTGTGTTCTTGAGCAAAACACTTCATCTCACGTCGCTCTGCGATCACGTAGACACCTAACGCTTGGTATACTGTGCACTTTTTCAGACCATGTCGATTTGATGGAGAGAGGGCGAGCTAATGCGCAGTGCATTTTGATCACTATAAACAAATTATTTGTGCGGGTCGTTCCGCAAAAACTGAACATTCATACGTCGTCTTCGATGGGAGAGGCCATCACATATATATACATATACACACACACACACATATATATATATATATATATATATACTCTTTTTACTCTTTTACTTGTTTCAGTCATTTGACTACAGCCATGCTGGAGCACCGCCTTTAGTCGAACAAATCGACCTCAGGACTTATTCTTTGGAAGCCTAGTACTTATTCTATCGGTCTCTTTTGCCGAACCGCTAAGTTACGGGGACGTAAACACAACATCATCGGTTATCAAGCGATGTTGGGGACAAGCAGACACACAAACATATATACACACATACATATATATATATATATATATATATATATACATATATACGACAGGCTTCTTTCAGTTTCCGTCTACCAAATCCACTCACAAGGCTTTGATCAGCCCGAGACTATAGTAGAAGACACTTGCCCAAGGTGCCACACAGTGGGACTGAACCCGGAACCATGTGGTTGTTAAGCAAGCTGACACACACACATATATGTATGTATGTATAGAGACCGTAGCTGTTTATGCATTTATAAAGTATTATGATTATATAAACATATACAAGAACTCGCGCGCGCACACACACACACACACAGACACACGCACGCACACACACACAGGTACACGCTCACGCACTCAGAGACACACTCACACACACGCAATGTCGAAGCAAGAACAGCGTATCTCATACTAATAAATGATAGGCAGATGCAGTGAAGCTGGTTTGCAATGACAGCTGCAACTACTGAAACACAAGTAAAAGCATTACTTCGACAACCACTATCCCAGCAAATATTTGATTTATGTATTGTAAGAATGCTAATGAAAATGCTACTAAGATGCTGAAGTGAAATAAATGTGAGAGGAGGTGGGCAAAAAGTACTTATAAGTCAACTGCGAAACATGACAGCTGATGAAAACGATATTGTTTTAAAAGAGTGATTGTTGTTGCTATTAATGATGGTGCTTCAATTGTACTGTTGCTGTTGTTGTTGTTGTTGTTGTTGGTGGTGGTGGTGTAATTGTTAATTTCTATGTTCTTATTGCTGCTATATTTGTTTTTACTCTATCAACTGCTTCTGCGGTTTGCTTTTTTTTTGTTTTTGCTTTTGTTCTTTTTAATGATTCTCTTCGTGTAGCTGCGTGGTAAGAAGTTTGATTCCCAAACCACATGGTTCTGGGTTCAGCCCCACTGTGTGGCACCTTGGGCAAGTGTCTTCTTCTATAGCCTCAGCGTGACAAAAGTCTTGTGAGTGGATTTGGTAGACGGAAACTAAAAGAAGATCATCGTATATATATATATATATATATATATATATATATATAGCAATAAAAAAATGGATTGGAATGTGAGGTACTCATCAACTTGCAGACACTGTACTCTGTTGATTAATCCGTTTATTTTACAACCAAAAGGACAATAAAGACAATATACAAACATTTATGACGTACTATGTCACACCAACAATTAAAATTTCAAATTTAAAGGACATCTAGCATATAT
>NC_068984.1:55942903-55949859 GCF_001194135.2 Octopus bimaculoides
TGTGTGTGTGTGTGTGTGTGTGTGTGTACCCCCGCCATCACTTGACTACCGATGCTTGTGTGTTTATGTCTTCCGCAGCTTAGCGGCTCGGTAAAAGATACCGATAGAATAAGTACCAGTCTTACAAAAAATTAGGCCTGGGGTCGATTTCTTCGACTAAAACCCTTTAAAGCGGTGCTCCAGCATGGCTGCAGTCAAATGACTGAAACAATTGAAAGAATAAAAGAATATTACTTGTTTTTGTTTCTGCTAGTGTTCTTGTGGTTGTCGTTGTGTTGCTCGTGCCATTGTATTATTTCTGCCTTTGTTATGTTTTTGTTTTCTTTTCTAGCATCTTTTTTTGGTTCCTTAGTGTTTTATTCCTAACCTTTCCGTGTATTTTATTCTTCCTTCTGGTTTATTGTTTCAGAATTGAAATTTTTAATAAATATTTCCTCCCAACATTGTTTTTTCAAGACGTGTAAGCTTGAGAGAGATTTAACTGTTGATTTTTGCATAGTGGCAGTGTTTGTATTGGTGATGGTGGTTGATTGGTCGTGTGGGTGAAGACAGTGTTGCTGGTCTGTTGAGAATGATAAAAATGATTTATGGAAACTTAGATTTAGATACATTTAGAGTTGATAAAATTGTAATTGATTTATGGTGCTTTTGTTATTTAGTTGTTAGTGGTGGTGGTGATAATGGTGGTGATGGCAGTGACGTTGCTGCTGCTGCTGCTGTTGCTGCTGCTGCTGATGATGATGATGATGATGATTATGATGATGATGAGGATGATTAGCTGTAATCTTGATCAAGCAGATCTCTGCTCAAGGCGACTAAACAGAAGATACCCAGCCTTGAGTGACTAGTTGTTATTTATGTACACATACACACGCGCGCACAACACACACACACACAATACCTGCACACACGCATACACACACACGCATACACACACATGCATACACAAGCATGCATACACAACACACACACGTGTGTGTGTATATGACAACATTGTCCAATGGACCTTTTTTATTTTAAGATTTTAAGAGAGTTTAAGACGGTAAGGCGAAATTTAATAGACTTTGGCTACTATTCTAATGGCTTCCGCGTTGGCTCGTTAACTTTTCTCTAATGTAGCATGCAATTAGTAAGGAAATTCCCCTTTTTGCCTCCTCTATATACCTCTTCTACCAGCACTGTAATAGCTTCTGTTTCTCTGGGCTGATGGGCTCATCATAGCTAAGGCATTCCCAGCCCATTGGTTTCTCCTCTTCTCATCACCTGTCTTATATTTAATCCTCCAGTACCCACACTAATCACTACGCCCATTCGATCCTTATCAGACGTCAATCTTCTGGATTTCCCTTCCTTCTCATATCTTTCTGCGTTCTCCCTGCATATCTTCCTGCTCATATCTTACTTGCAAAGTTTCGTGACGATCATTAATGGCATCAATCTCACTGATAGAGCTATTTGCAACGAAGAACATTAATGGTGTCAATCTCACTCGTTTGAGAGACTCATAGGCTGTGAGAAACATTAATTACATTAATTTCACTAGTTTGGGAGAGCTATAGGCAATGCGAAACATTAATGACATCAATCTCACTGGTTTGAGAGAGCCATAGATAGTGTCCAAACAAAAAAAATATATACTTTAGTGTTCTTTTTTCCTTGGAATCATTTCTTTTAATAGAATTTACTTTTCAGTAAGTTTGAGTGAACAGTGTTCAATGAAAATGCCGTAAAAGCTTCGTTCAAGGAAGCAATGACCATTGTAATAACAAGAGATACAGAAAACTTACACTTCAAAGTGTTGACAGTGAAACTTATAAAGAGTGAATTGTTAGTTGTTATCGTTTAGTTTAAACGGTGTCAAAAATATCAAACTTTAGGGCAATTTACCGTAAATACTCTTATTCGTGATGTAACTTCGATGTGATTGAAATTTTTGTTTGCCTCTTGAGAACAATGTCTAAATTAATAAATAGGTCGAAACTACTGGATTTCCTTGTTAACGACGCGGGTTAGGAAGATGTGTTGATTCATTCATCTCCTTGCATTAGCTATGATTTGTATGGTTTCTGTAGCTATTCTGACAGCTGTCATCGTCGCTAAACCTACCAGCGTGTATTCTGTTCCATAATGATACCACTACTGGTGTTTTACCTTATTGAAACTTTTAACTGCCCAATTATACTTTATTCCATTCTAATAATTCTTATTAATCATTCTCTACATTAAACGGTGGTTTGACAGCCTGCAACTTCCCCATTCATTCAAATATTATGTGGTGGTTGCATCAGGTAAGGAAAACAGGAAGAAATTCAATATGTTAATTTCGTTTCGTCCGCATCATACACTATTCTCGAACTCTACGTGTGTGTTCTATAGACTTTACACGTAAGTGCACATACGACATTAGTTCTAACATTGATTAGGTTATGCATCTAACCGATGTATAAATTTCTTCAACGAAGCACTATTTAGCTTCTTATATTGCCTCTTCTTTATCGCTTCAATTCACCTTCTCCGGATCAAGTGCGTATCGTTAAGAACTTCCGAAAGAATTTGGAATTAATGTTCCACCACTTCACACTGAGTGACTTTCTCTGCATTTCAATAACTGACCAACTGTTGCTTTTCAGCTGGTGGTGTTTGTCTAAACAGTAACACCCTTTTATAATTGATCAACTGCTGTTTCGTATTAGACTTAGTGGAACCAGTCTTATCTTTGCTATGGCAACTGAAGATTTTCGTTGGAACAAATTTGTTAGCACCAATTGCCTCGATTTTACATTTATATAATTGTATCAAATATAGAATAATGCGATAGTTTGTATACTACATGATAGAAGTAATCTAATACACACACGCACATACATTCTCTCTCTGTCTCTGTCTCTCTCTCTCTCTCTCTCTCTCTCTCTCTCTCTCTCTCTCTCTCTCTCTCTCTCTCTCTCTCTCTCTCTCTCTCTCTCTCTCTCTCTCTCTCTCTCTCTCTGTCTTTGCAAATTTTACAATCTCAATGGAGTCTATCGCCTTATCGTGGACAATCATAAAGACGGAAATTTCCAAATTGTCTCAATAACCTCTCATGAGTTTTTAAAACATAATTTAATTGTAAATGTGTATTTATGTGCTTGTATGTATAAATTTTAATGTGTATATGTGTAGTATACTCCTAAAAAAGATGGGCTGATCTGTTTGAGCAACATTTCTAATGTGACAATTATTTAACGTTTTCTGATTTGAACAACCTGTTTTGAGGGCAGGGAATTAGTCGATATCATCGGCCCCGGTTCTTGACTAGTACGTTATGGTATCGACCCCTAAAGAATAAAAACCAACGTTGACCTTAGAAGAACCTTGCTACAGCCATGCAAAAGAAAATGACTATACCTGGTTTCAATGCATTTAAAGAGTGTAACTTTTTTAAAGAAAAATGTGTCTAAAATTATAACTCCACTTCTTACATATTACCGTGGCCTGCGAGCCACAACCGCAACAAAAAATCATGGATAACTAAACGAGTCTTTGAAGATTGGTTCTTGAACAGCTTTGTTCACCAGCTAAAGGAATATTGAAATAAGAAGAAAATTACATTCAAAATGTTTAATTTTAGATAATCTCATAGCAACCAATTCGTGTTACTGAACGGTTTCATGTTGAAGAACCCTCCGTGTCTAAAAGGATGGACTGTGCCTGTAATTTAAAGATTCAATCGTATCATTTTACATCATGCTAATTGAGATACTGTGTCTGTGGAATGTTAGGCTACTTACATGCTAATTTAGTGAGGTCAGTTTGATCGAACGAATGGTTGCTGAAACCAGCGGAGATCCATTAATACGTACGTGTGAGTGTATATATGTATGTGTGTATGTATGTATGTATGTACGTACGTACATGCGTATTACACACAGATCTTAAGTTGAGAATCTCGTCAAAGTATAAAAATACATTAAAATAGTCTCCAGAAAACGTAATGCGCAACTGTGAGAAAATATATTTTTGTTCATTCGAACGGCAATAACTAAACTGAAATATTATGGGATAGATTTGGGTTTTAGGAAAATAAATTGACAGTTTTATTAGTTTTATGAAAGGAAATATTCTATGATGAAGAAGGAAATAGATTTTTTTTTTTTTTTTTTTTTTTTTTTTTTTTTTTTTTTTTTTTTGCTTTGATTTCTTTTTCATAGACAATTATCTATTTAATGTGGTGAGCTTCTTTACTAAATAAAAATGTTGCCAAGATGGCGGAAACAATAATTTGTATATCTTATTCCATGTAGTATAATGCCCACAACGCTTCTTGGTACAGAATTTCAGAAAAAGAGGTTTTAAATGTAGTTAAGTATTTAATGTTTAAGTATTTAATGTTTATTGAGATGTAGAGCAGAAAAATTATGATCATTTATACTTTTAATGTAATATACACGTAGCAATAATAACGGTAACAGGTGAGTAACTAATGATATAATAATGTTTAACATAGCTCTAAGTGCAGACGTTTTGAGGGTAAGTAAAGTCGATTAAATTGAATTCAGTTCTAACGCTAGTGACCATTAAAAGGTTGGAAAGTAAAGTCAACCTTGATGAGCTCTATTCTTCTTGTCTGCTATTTTATTGCTATTCACATCAAGGATATTTTATAAGAATATTAAAACTGACACTAGTAATTGACTAGTACTTTATTTTATCGTCTTCAGAAGAGTTAAAGGCAAAATTTACCTCAGCAGGATTTGAATTCAGCCATTTTATCCTAAACTGTAAGGAATCTACCAGTCCACGGCACCGGGATGATAAAAAAAAATATGATAGAAATCGATGAGATAGAAATATAAATAAAATAAACAAATAAGTCCTTCCTCGATGAATGAGAAAAATATTTGTGTTATTTTCCATTAAGGATCAGGACAGAGCAAAAGAGGTGGGATGTAGTAGTTGTTTACGTGTACATGTAAGAGAGAGAAGCACTTGGAGAGAGAGAAAGAGAAGTGATGGAAGAGAAAGCATAAGAAGCATTTGTAATATATATGTTAGTCAGTGTCTTCGAAAGGCTTCAAATTTGCATGAGAATACTCATGGCTACACTTTATTTAGAAAGAATAAAGTTTGTCTTGTATTCCTTGAAATACAATGCATGCAATTTTCTATGACCGACATTTTAACAGTAGTTTTAATCTGTACAAAACAGTATTATCATTTCTTTTCTGTAGCAAGTTCTTAAAACTTACGAAACACATGTGTTTAAATACTTCTGAGCATCAAAGTTAATCTTATAAGAATCAATGATTTACTTACAAATAGTCCACTTAATAACAAGTTATGGAGACATAATTATATCAAACTACATAGTATTTATCAAGGAAATGTATACAAATAACAGAAGTTCGATAAATTGGAATTTTTCATCAAACGACAGAAAGAAATATTTTGACACGTTGAGGATTTCATATCATTGTTATTTTTGCTTTACTTTTTAATTCAAAAGAAAAGAAAATATATTTAACATTATATTGCAAAATGCACGTTACGAGAAGTAATATCTATTCTTATTTGTTATCGTTTGGCAACTTAAGACCAGCTTATTAATGCTGTACTTAAAGAAGATTGATAACTTTCATGCGGCGATCAAATTGATGTCCATCATATCAATCTTTTCACTTAAACAAAATAGACCAGTATACAGAAAATATAATAAGCTTATACGAAAAGTATCTAGAGAATAATGGGTGAGAATATGAGAAGGTAACCCCTTACAAACAGTAATGCTTTATTGAATTTTGAAGAGAAATGAGGAGTTTTAGAGGAAACTAATGACGTACAATTGTATTCAATTCCAAATGACTATTCATGTATGTGACAATATTAAAGTCAATATCTCACCAAATCGTCCTTTTAATGGGGCAAATCCAAGCTTAGGAATGTGGTCGGGTATAAACAATCGCTCATTCAAATTCGACAGAAGAAAATTGTATCTAAAGATAATTTTCAGGTATACTTGGTGACAAGTTTTCAATTACTAACTACTTTATTTCAATAAATTTCGCCATTAACGGCGTTACATAGAGGGGACAGACAAAGACAGACAAACATGAAGTAGCTTCGGGCTGGACATGGACATTAATGAGATGAGGGTGATAAGAATGAAACAAATAATGAGAGAGGCACCAGCGCCCGCCGACTGATAACCCCTCGAAAACATGTTAACCATTTTCTGTTTGTGACGTGTTTAATTTGTGATCGAGTGTTACCTACCAGCCATGATAATCAGCCTTGTAATTAGTGTCATGTACTACACTCAGTGGATGATCGAGAAAGTTGCTGAATCTTCCCTGAAGCTGAGCAGTGAAGTGACTTTCCAAATATTCTCCAGATCCATGAAAATACTTGAAATTAGTACAGTAAGCTAACGAGACAGTCATTAATTATGCACTACATACACGTACGTAGATTAAAACAATAGGAGTAATGTCTTAGCCGATTAACTAACAATGGTGGGATCGAACTGGAGACACTGTGATCACTGTTTAAAGATTTGGTAAATATCTCTTTATAATGTCTATTTACATGAAAGTGAACTAAATCACTGAAATTTAAATGTCATGATAAAAATAAATCGTTGATAAAGGAAGGTGGAACATATACCATTCGAATAGTAGATATTTTACTTCATTGATTTCCACTGCAGTGAAACACAATTTATCATAGATTCATATTTATTCGAATACATGCACGTACATATACACACACACGTATGTTTATGTAAAACAGATGTATGCGTGTATGTTGGCATGCAGCTCTGTGTATTTCCATAGATGCTTTTTACATATTTAGGAACTTTTGTGTGAATAACTATGCAGTTATATACATACTTTTGTAGCATAGAAAATATCCATTTGTGACGTAAGATGTGTATGTACGGGGGTGTGCATATATATGTATGTATATATATATATATATAT
>NC_068984.1:55950036-55950984 GCF_001194135.2 Octopus bimaculoides
ATACATACATACATACATACATACATACATACATACATACATACATACATACAAACACACGGTGCGGAGAATAAACTGTCGTCTATATTACGCAAAAATGAAAATAACACTGACATCTTATTTTAACAGATATATTCACTAAAATTGCATAAAAATGTCTTAAAATACTAAACAGTAAATTTATTCAATAAAATCGCCATTCGCGTCTACCACGGTCTGCAAACGACTTCAGAATCTCCTGCCACTCTTCTGGGTAGTCTCCTTGTTTAAGTTGGTGACTGCTACCATAACCCTTGATTTCAGTTCGTCTTTGGTGTTACAAGGAGTTTTGCTGGTTTCTTGCTCAACTGTGCCCCACACATAATAAATAATCAAAGGGGTTACAGTCTGGAGAGTTAGGTGGCCAGATGTTAGGAGTGATGTGGTCGTAGAAATTGTCTGCCAGCCATGACTGGGTACTTCTGCTTCTGTGGCATGGTGGAGAGTCTTGTTGCCAGACATAAGGTCTTCCAGTAGCTCCCCCACTTGATCCAGGGCAGCACTACCTCCTCCAGACACTTGATGTAAGCCTCTGAGTCTGAGGCCGTGTGGGAAGATGAATAACGTCGCCATCACCAGTGATCACTCCAAACACTATGATGTTGACTGGATGTTTGATTTTTGACACTCTTGGTACATGTCCTCAGATTGCACTGTCCTCAGATTGACACCCAAACACTCTGTAATGTTCGTATTGGAGCTTCCGGCACGAATGCCGAGCAGTACAGCATATCGTTTCCAAATTTATGGCAGAGTGAATTGCGTTATGGTGCTGTTTTTCTCACAGACGGTGCCCAACTGACCCTACTATACTGTGTATTCGACAACATCAAAAACAAACAATGCACATGCGTTAAATTAAAAATATGAAATAGCGACAATTTACTCATCGCACTCTGTGCACACATA
>NC_068984.1:55951056-55954474 GCF_001194135.2 Octopus bimaculoides
GCAAGCATTCATTCATGCATACATGTATACATAAATGACTTCTTTGAATGAAAATGTACACATGTGTGTAGATTGTACGCCCACTCCCACTGCCACCACCACCCACGCGCGCGTGCACGCACACGCACGCCCCCACTCACACACACACACATATACAGTGTAATCGCACACACTTTTATGCCATAATGAGAGAGATACATCCATGACATAACTGCAAGTATATTCACAAGTTCACTTACATATTCACAAACCGTGGGACTCAATAGAAAAAAGGCTTTCTTACATTATTAGTGACCAGCTTCAATTCTGCGAAAAATAAGTTAAATAAATAAAAAAACGCATTCGTAGTTACATACATATGTATACATATGCATTTGCATACATACATGCATACATACATACATACATACATACTTATACAACCGATCTTAAAATAATATGAGTCAACTCAACCAGTAAAGCCAACTCCGCCATCATTAATACTATCATTGTCGATGCTGGTGGAAGTGATGTTATCATTTCAACCGTAGTCATTTCTACGTTATGTTTTATATAAAGGTCAGTCTACATGTTTTTTTAATATTCTCTAAGGCAATCAAATTTAAATGATTATGAGTTCTTTTAACGTTTACAATTCATTGAATAATTACCATTATGACAACACATAACTTTCGAACGGAATATGTCTGCAAAAAGTCAGACGCTGTAACATTGGTTATGGAGTTAAAGCATTACTTACTATAAACAGAAATGAGAATTTTTGATTCGTTACAGAAACAGAGTTAATTCAATTTCGCTGTTATTTTTTAAGATAATTATTCAAATGAAGAAACAAATAAATCTAATGAAATAACTTCATGATTAAAAGAATATAATTTTTTTGTAGCAAAATGAAATTTTATTTAAGCTGTGAAGTTATGAATGCTGATACACACTAATATGTGTGTATGCCAACATACATTCGTACGGACGTACATACACAGTTACATATATTCGTTTGAAATTTTGGCACAAGGCCAGCAAGCTTGGGGGAGGGATTAAGCTGATAACATAAACTCCAGTGCTCACCTGGTACTTATTTTATCGACCCGAAAGGATAAAAGTAAAGTCGACGTCGGCGGAATTTGAACTCAGAACGTAAAGACGGATGAAATGTGGCTAAGCTTTTTGTCCGGTATGCTAACGATTTTTCCCAACTCGCCGCCTTTACATAGATGTATGTATAAGTGTATGTGAGCAGGCATGTGTATGTGTTCTTGTTAATACAAAAATAAGAAGACAATATTCAATATATTAAGTTTAGGAAATGTTTCTAATATAAGAACAAGGCCAGAAATTTGAGGGAGAAGTTAGTCGTTTGAATCGATCCCTGAACTTAACATGTACTTTATTGACTCCGGGAGGGTGACAGGCAAAGCTGAACTCCATAGGATTTGAACTCAGAGCATAAAAATCTGGATCGGATAGCACCTGGTTCTTTAGTACCTTTAACAGAGTCCACTCTATTGCAGACATTCAAGCCAGATTTCCGGTTGGCGATATCGTCTATCTTTCATCCCACTAGTCTCAACGGCCTTGAAAAAATCAAATGACCATGGGTGCTACCTATATCTTCTAAGCCAGGGTCGGTGAACTGGGGTAAATTACCCAAAGTGAGGTAAAAATGAAATTCTTGTGGGTAATAGGAATCATTAGACATAAGTAAAATTATATAAAAACGTGTTCCTTGTTACGACAGAGATTTTTCTTCTGGCAATGTTGCATTTATTTTTGGAAGATTGTGAAAATATTACTGTTGACAACATTGAGGATACAGTTATAAAGCATTTTATCAAACTCAAAGAACGCTTCTCTGATTACTTTCCCGATCTTGATTCACACACTGTCAGTTGAGTTGTAGATCCCTTTAAATGTGAAACTGCTGCTGTTCCAGAAGAGTCTCAATAATGAATCACGTATTGAATTTGAAAACAAAGCAGATCTGTCACATATGTGGATATCAACGGCTACAAAAGCTTTCAAAGTTGTACATGAGGAGGCAGTCAAAAGGTTACTGCCTTTTGCAACAACCTACCTTTGTGAACAAGGATTTTCTACTCTGGTGAACATATAAACAAAGTAGGCAAATCGATTGAACTCTGAAGACTGTGTCCAAATTGCTCTAGCATCAAAATGTCCCAATTTTGATGTAATTGTAACAAAAATGAAACAATATCATTTCTCCAAAATCTAAAGTTTCATAATGAGGATATTAATTTATTTTATCGCATTTGTTTTACACTTTTTATATTTATAATTGTATTTTCCATATAAACAGATTCAATAAACCTTTTGAATTCAAAGAATCTGTCATTTTCTTCCTTTCAAATCATGGGGGATAACGTCAGCGTAAATAAATATATTTTGGGGTAATTGATTAAAAAAAGTTCCCCGACTCCTGTTCTAAGGGGTTAAAAGCGAAGCTTCTTACCTATTTATTCAATCTCCTAATCTTCATGCTTTCATGTTTTCAAGGTTTCTAAGTATCAGTAATATTTTGAGTTCTGTAGTGGATTTAACTGGCTGTATCTATTAACATCAGTAACGAAGACAACCCGAGCCAATAAGGAAACCTCTTTGTGGTTGTTTCGCCGGCTGTAAGTAGCAGCGAAATATCCCTTATATCACAAGTGTAGGAACCAAGACTTAAAGATCTGCTCGATCAGAGCTAACTTGAATCTATGTAACACCAAAAACTTGACATTTTATCTATGCAATGAAATAAATAAGTAATAGCTGCAACGATACAGTGACGGATTAAATTGCCTTTCAGTTACGTCTCTTTACACTCTAAATCCAAATCTCTTTCTTAACTTAAGCTCGTTCTATATAAAATATGTAACAGTTACGTACTGGGTCTCATCTAATTTTGGCCTTTTTCCTATTTCAGAAATCAATATTAAATTGAAATAGAAATGCTCAACAAATTTCAACCATTTGAAAAATCGCTTACAAATATGAGCTGTTTTTCTTAGCTTTATTTTATATTGTTTCTTTACTTTTTAATTGAAACATTTATTTTTTATATTTAACTAAGATTACTGTGAAATTGTCCATGATAACGAATAGTTGGATAGCCAGAAGCGAAGTTAAATTGCTGTAATGAGAAATAAATATCTTTCATCATGTTCCTTAACAAGTGGAGAAGAAGACTAGGAAACAAACAAAATGTATCAAATGCAATTATATTTTTACAACACTGAAAACTGACAACGTTTCACTGGTTCTTAATTGGCGATAAACAAGAAATAGGTTTTACATATGTATGTATGTATGTATGTATGTATGTATGTATGTATGTATGTATGTATTTATGTATGTATGTATGTATGTATGCATGCATGTATGTATGTATATATACATATATATACATATATGT
>NC_068984.1:55954799-55960551 GCF_001194135.2 Octopus bimaculoides
ATATATATATATATATATACATATATATATATATGAATATATATGTGTATAAACATAGCTACATGTAAATGTATGAATGAAGAAGCATAGAGTTATTCTACACATATAGGAACTATAGCGTGTGTGCGTGTGTGTGTACAAAGTAAAGGAAAAAGGAAACATAGAAATAAATACGCATGAATAAAACTAAATATATATATATATTTATATATATATGTCTATACATATATACATATATACAAATATATATATAATGTACATTTATGCATATATATGTGTGTGTGTATGTGTGTGTATGTGCCTGTGTGGTTTTTTGTGTACACACAAATAAATACATACATATGTACACATACGCCTACGTAGGCACTTGAGAGTTGCGTTTTCGAGGACATTAATATGGGTCAAATCTCTAGTATGTGAAATTTCATTACTTTTATTGACACGCTTTTGCGACTAAATTATAGACTACACGCTAAGGATTATTCTTTTAATACCATTATACAGATTATTGTTATAATATCATTATATAGAGCATAGAAACTATGTGAATGTCTTGACAGTCTAACTTCGAAAACAGTGAGTGATTCGTTTTTTAACAAAATAATTTCCAAAGTAACTGCACCAATGCTGAGAAACCTTGAACCAGACTATAGATTAATTTTTTGCAATTGTAGCCTCATGGTCCCGCTTGATGTATCGTGGTACCAAATCATTAGAGGTATTCCTGATGATGTCCGTTGTGGTATTTCTGAGATGCGAAAGTGTTTAAATCTTGAAGTGTGCTGGCGGCCAAGCTATTTACTCATTGTCAGGAACTGCAGCATCCAATTAAGCCGTTCATGCACGCGATCGTTTATGTTTAGAAACTACTTTGCAACTGAATAGCTCAGCTTTCTGACATCGAACTGGTAACGACATCAAATAATTCAATCACGTATAATCAGGTAAAACGTATGCAAAGCTACAATTAATATGAGATAAAATTAAGGTGGCGAGCTGGCAGAATCGTTAGCGCATCGGGCGAAATACTTAGCGGCATTGTTTCTGTCTTTATGTACTGAGTTCAAATGCCGCTGAGGTTGACTTTGCCTTTCATCATTTCGGAGTCGATAAATTAAGTACCAGTTAAGCACTAGGGTCGATGTCATCAACTTAGCTCCTTCCCCGAAATTGCTAGCCCTGTACCAAAATACAAAATCAATATTAGATAACAATATCACATCACCCAGAAACAATTTATTTTAATTCTTCTCATTATTCGAGGACTAACATTATTTGAAATGTTTCTTCTTTCAAACATGTGTCATGTTTCTTCCTTTATCAGTGGTGAAATCACAATTTTTATTAATATTATTCAAAGCTATGGGGTCTGATTCTGTATCTTATTCACCATCAAAATTTATGCCATAGTTTCTTTTTCTCATATCTCCATAATCAGATAAAATATAAAATATATCTGTTCACTCTTAAGAATCATAGTTGTATTTTTATCTAATGACGATATAAATCTAGTCTGTTATCGTCATAATTTCTTCTGTATTATCCCAAACTGGGATAATATAAGTCATTGTTAATAGTTATCATGGATATCTGTTCATCAAAACTGATTGATTGAGAAATCTTTCTAGATGAAGACAAATCCGATAACTCAAAAGCATTCGGTTCAAATAGAAATTAATCAAGCTTGTACTTAGAGTATATGCTTTAAAACTCATTTTAAGACTTGCGAACATTTTTTCAGCAATTCCTTTTGATTCTGGATGATTTTCTCTTAACCTGCTCTTAATCATGTATTCATCATGAAATTCAAAGACATTGTCAAATAATACTGCTTCTGGAACGCCATTTCTAGAAAACACAGTTCTTAACGACTGCCTAACTGTTTCTGCTTCTTTATTACTAAGTATTATTACTTCTCGCCACCAAGAATATGTATAATCAATAATTCTTGACATAAATGTGATCCATAACACACGTATCCCTGCTTTATATTTTTTTTAGGCTATTTACTTCAGTTTTCTTCTGGCACTATGTTAGATATCGCACATATTGTCCTAAGACTTCACAGTAAATAAACCTCTAATTTCAACTGAGTTTTTGTTGTCATTGAGCTAAGATGTACGTCATCATGCATAGCTTTTATCATCAATATTCTCAAATTAATTCTCCATTCCAGAAAATTCCATTGTCAATTATTATTATATTTTTCTATAACTTAAAAGGCCTTTTATCAATAGAACAATTGCATCAGTTATAGTTAAAAATTCAGAAAAAATTATCATTATTAGTATTCAGTTTCATATTTTCATGCTTTATAACATCAGTTTCTACATCAACATCAAAAGCATGTTCTTCCAAATTAGCGTTATAAATAATTTCCAACCGCGATATTGCATCAAATATGCTATTTCAGTTTCTTTTACATAGTATATTTCATAATCAATGATGTCATTTGTAAAATACCAGTAGATGTTACTTTCGGTGTAGGTTTTACTAAAAATAAATTCTACTAGCCTAAGATCTGAGTCCGATTTAAATGTGTGGTCAAGCAAAAACATACTTTTCGAGTACAGCTTTCAACCACCAAAGCTTTCCTTTCGATATTTCAATATCTTGTTTTAGATGTGGTTAATACTCTTGACACAACGTAAAAATATTCCTTATATAGCCTTTTTCACTTGCATCACTTGTTAGGGAAACTTCTTTTGTGACATCACAAATTTGTGCCTCTGATTTTGACACTAACATCAGTTTTATATCCCTATGAAAATGGGATACCACATTTATGAAGAGATGCAAAGAACGATCTCCTGTCTGAATAATGATCAATACATTGCTTATAAAAATGACAAGACAAGAAAATATTCTAATGGCCTTTTTTTTATCCTTTAGAGGTTTGAAATTCATAATTTTTTCTATTAAACAATGGTCTCATGATATTCTATTTTTGTCCACATATAGCACATAAAACGGCAATTCTTCAGTCTCTTACTGACTTTGCTTGATCGATCCTCATGCCTGATAATTTTAATTTGTTCTTAATGATCCTATCCACCTTAATATGTAAGCTTTCCACAATTTTAATACCTAGACATACATCATCTTGAAAAATAATATTATCAATATCCTTTTCAACATGTTCGGTTGAGTGCTGAAGCATAACGCTATCTGTTATAATGCCATCTGGAAAACATGTCCATCTTAAAAGGTCCATTAATGTATTTATTGTAACTTCTTTCGTTTGAAAACCCATTTCTATCAGATTTCTGTCTAGTAAAATAATCCATACCAGAAAGAATCAAATATTCAATATTTGGAGTTGGATAAGATTCTGAACAAATTCGTTCATTTACGCCTACTTGACAACCTTCGCATATACTGAGATGTACATCAACCTTTCACGCAACCACGAAAGAAGAGGTCCATTTACTCCCACCAGGAGGAATCGTTCCTAAAAGCCTATTCATTAGTTTCCTCAGTTTCGTTAAGACCTCAAAATAAAATAGCCTTCCTAATCTCCTAATCTCCATGCCATATAAGCAATGATTTTATTTTTTCCATATTCAGCAACATTAACAACACTCACAACATATTCTGTCATCAACTTCCATTAACGCATCAAACTTACCAAAATTTTCAATGAGTGATCCATCAAATTGTTTGAATTTGAAATCACTGACTTTTAGCTCTTTTAAACTTTGATCTATTCAAATTCGTTCAAAAATATTGAAGCATTAACAGTTACCTGACTGACAGCGTCAACTTGTTTCTTACCGCTAAAATTATTGAGTATCGCATTGAATATTGTATCTTTCTGTCAATTTCATAAACACTTTACATTTTCTTCAATTTTCTAAACATTTCTCTTAGATTGGATGCAAATTTACATACTTCTTGAAAGTGATTTTTATTCCACATTTAAAACAAGTTATACCAAATGTAGGACATTTTGATGGCGCATGCTTTTAACTACAAAGGCGACAATTAGAGCCAGATTTATGCCTTTTTCTATCAACATATGACATCATTTATTATATATATTTTTTTTTTTTCGTTTCTTTTTACCTTTCAGTCAGTTGAACTTTTGGAAATCATTTCAAGTTGTTGAATGCATGCATTAAACTTCGGATTCAATTGATTGAAGGCATTATATGCTTTTATATGATGCTCAAACGATAGCATGCTATGTATGAATTTCATTTGAATCATATCTTCTGTAACAGTCTGGCCTTTACTTCCAATTTATTTTTCAATTTCACGAAAACGAGCTAACTCACGTAATCTCTGAGCGTAACATTAATCGATTCGGTTAGACTTTGATGTTGTAACACCCTGACCCATTCAGTATTTTTTTTTTTTTTTTGTCATTATCACAAGTCTCTTATTACTACAATTTTTTTATTTACAATTTCCAGAGATTTTTACCATCATAGAAACTTTTTGTATGCTTAACATATCTGCTATGGAGAAAAATAAAATCTGTGATTTGCTTATAATCGTTAATGTTCAGCTGTATGTCCGGCAGTAGCAGCAAGGCATCACAATCAATCCTTCTCCCATATCTGGACCATCCAGAAGAAGTTCATTATTATTTAGCAACGTGCTCAGTTTATCCAAGTAAAACCAATGTCGCACGCAATTGTTTGTGTTCAGAAGCGTTTTTTTTTTTTTTAGACTGCATACCCAAGATCTTAGACACCAAACCGGGGCCATCTTAAAAGTCGTGATGACATGCAAGCATGATAAACGCATGCAACAATCGGCATAACAATGATATTACAGTCCTAAAACTCTTTTATCTTTTACCTTTCACTTGAAGCACAACCTTGAAGTGTTTAGTCGTACAAATGGACTCTAGTACATTTTTTATCAGTTACTTATATTATCGGTCTCTTTTTACCGAGCTGCTATGTGACGAGAACGTAAACAAGCCGACACCCGTTGACGAGCGGTGAGGGACAAACACAAAGATACATGTGCATACACACACACATATATTTATTGATTGATTCGACGGGCTTCCAGGCAGTTTCTGTCCACTAAATTCATTCACGAAGTAATGTTCGGCTCGGAGCTATAATACAAGACACTTGCCCTAGGTGTCGCGCATTGATACGGTACCTGAAACTACATGGTTGCAAACTGATCTTCTCAAATACACAGCCATACTTGCAACCTGTAAAACGAGATTCTTAATCAGAAATATGCGGAGAAAGGCATGGTTCGAGACAGCATCTTTTATTAATAACAAATAGTATTAACATTTACTTTGACAAATTTAGTTAATATTTCTATTTTTATATTTAATAATAACTAGTTATAGTTTTAATGTGAGTAAGTACCCCCTAATTTATACACGTCTTGCTACGAATAGCTGCCAGATTTTCCCAATTCAAATCCTACTGTCCAAAATAAGGGAAAGACATATTAGATAATACAGCCCAACATGTCTCTTATAAAGTGGAAATGCCACGGTTGAAATGACTACGATTATTGACGGTTGACGTGATATTGAACAACAATAACTCAGATGTTTACTGGTGCATCTGATGTTTTCCTATGTACAAAGAACTCACTTGGAACGTGTAATTTAAAACATGTACATATCCAATACTTCGAGATAACAACTATAAAATTACATGCACATACGCACGCGCATGCACATACACACACACATACATATATAAGTATATATGTATAAGTATATACATATATACATATATATATATATATACATATATATATATATATA
>NC_068984.1:55960784-55962625 GCF_001194135.2 Octopus bimaculoides
TCTCTCTCTCTCTCTCTCTCTCTCTCTCTCCCTCTCTCTCTCTCTCTCTCTCTCTCTCTCTCTCTCAGAATTCTAGACAAAGCTACCCTTTATAAACATGCTTTTGTTTTGATCAGCAAAACCTCTTCCATCTTTAAAAATAAATCTCTGCTTTAAATCCATCAGTTAGAAAGCTATATGGTAAGCCTTTCGATTAAGCATATTACTTAGCGGTCGATAAATTTGTGTAGCTTAGAAGTCTTATTTACTATCTTATGATAGTTAAATCATAAATCACTTTTATAATTCAAGAGACTACATTACCCTTTATTTTTCATTTTATTTCATTTTATTTTAGTAGAATGAGTGGATCAGAAACCAGATAAATGTAAACATAAATATGTCCTGTCCATCTTTAAAGTTTTCTTCAGTAATATGAAGAAAATATTATGTAAACGTATCAAATCACTTAAACGATTTCATATACCTGCGTTTGACATATATCAAACATCTTTTCATACAATTTCATTTTTGATATTTTGAATATGTATAATGACTAGGAGCACTGCTGCAATAATCTTAAATGTACAGTTATTACTCATTCCACAATCATGTCGCCTCTGAAATACATGAAAGAGACGGGAAAGAATGAACATCTACTCGTTTTTTGTTTTTGTTTTGTTTTGGGGGTTTGGGGGGCGCAGATTTATATCTGCATAACTGCATAAAAGTCCCCCACCACCATCACTGAGTGCAGATATGGCTAAGAGGCTCGACTCGCAGGAAGTAGGTCTGGGTTCAGTGTCACTGCGCAGTACCTTGTGCAAGTGTCTTCTGCATAATCTTGTATTTGCTAATTTCTTGCCAGTGAAATTTGTTCGACACAGTCTGTGTGTGTGTGTGTGTGTGTGTGTGTGTGTGTGTGTGTGTGTGTGTGTGTGTGTGTGTGTGCCCACGCGCGCGTAAATATGTAGCATCATGCTTGATAAATACTATCAAAATATCCCCCAGAATATACAACGTCTGATACTGGGGTGTAGAGTAATAAATTTGTATTTATAACAATTGTACATATAACAATATTTTTACTCACTTGCATATCATGCGGACTACCTTGGGTTTCGTGCTCATCAGTCATTCAGGTTTCATTCGGGGAAAGATGTAATCGTTACTGAGAAAGTCGATAAAACGGTGCTTTCGAAGAAAATACCTCATATGATATTTGTTTTGTCCAAGCTGGATATCCTTTTCCATATCACTCTGAACATTTTCAATGAAGTAAGCCCGCAATTTTTCTACTGGAAATTTGTAACCAACGACACTATTGCACTCCAAATGCGATATATAAAACGAAAACAAAAATAAGCACAAATGATAAGAGATAGCTAGTAATTTCTGCCATTTGAGATATCGTAATATTAATGCATCAAACGTCAAGAGAGTTTTTGTTTAAATAATAATTCAGCGTGTTGATCTTAACCTTTGAACTTCACTGAACGATTTATCTATATCCGATACAACAAAATGTAAAATATGAGGAAACTGATGTTGGTCTATGTTGGCAAAAATCAATTAATCAACAGGAAAGTTCAAAGTAGGTGAATATCATTTGTCGTGAGGTGTGTAAAGTGTAACATTTCACGCCTTAACCGTCATCTAAAAGTGAGCAAAGAAGAAGTAGTGTTGTCGCTTGATTTAGAAGGCACGTCCCGAAACGTTGAACTTTTCATGGTGAATTATTTTTTATTACTTTAGCTTTCTTATATCCGATACTATTTTGTATTGCATCTGAATTTGAAAATATCTACTAAATCACCAACTGAAAAATATAAACTAAATATATATATAATTTTTTTTTTTTT
>NC_068984.1:55962640-55963689 GCF_001194135.2 Octopus bimaculoides
GGGGGGGGGGGGTGTATTAACTAATTCTATTTGTGATTTAGAATGTGTATTTTTGCCTCAGTTTATCTAACTGCACAAGAAATACCGTGGATTTTCTAAAATTGAGACCCTATGATAGATTATCGGTCTATTCGGAGAAGAGGGAATTTCTTATCTCTTTCTTATCAATTCAGAACGACAAATCCAGAGCTTAATTGTATTCTTATAAACTCCTGGCGTGGTGGAATGATATATCGAATATTAATATGTGCATTGTGAGAAAAAGAATGATCGAGAGAGAGGCATAGTCTGAGACAGGTAAAGTTAAGAGAGTAAGATAGAGTGAAAAATATGAAGAAGGAATAAGTGAGAAAACGAAAGAAAAATTAAAGAGAGCAAGTAAGCTGGATAGAGAGAATAAGAGGAAGAAAGGTATGAAAATAGAGAGAGAAAGGGGGGGAGGCTAAGGTCAGAGCTAAATTTAGGGTTAGAAGCGATACCATTGAATTCGTAGGGCAAATAGATATAAGGAATGAAGAGAGAAAGCTAGGGAGAGGGAGAAAATAAATTACACCTATGATTAACTACACCATAGCATTGCACATGTTAAATCTTCGCATCATAAATATAGAGATTCGAGATGCTTCTGAGAAATTACGATATTAGGATTAACGTTGCATCGGGTCGAGTTGACTTTCACAATAAATCGAGACGTCAATCGAGCGTTTGTGGTACGCCATTTTACTTTTGTTGCCATGTTATTTTATTTGCTTCTGTGCTCTTCTGTGTATTTTTGTCACCATGGTAATTGAAAAGCAGTACAGGCAGACAGACAAGTATAAATATTTAAACAAACACTATATCACACAAAATATTAAATGTGTTTGAGTTGGATGACGAACATAGAAAACATGGAAAACAAAGCAGAAAATAATTGTAAAAATTTTTATACCAGTGACATAGAGATATTTACATGTTTATCAAAATTCAACAAGTCATAGAGAAAGATAGATGGAGTGATTAGATAGATGTGTGGGGGTGTTATGTATACATGCATACATTCATACATA
>NC_068984.1:55964203-55966631 GCF_001194135.2 Octopus bimaculoides
AATCAATCCAAACAAGAACAAGCAAGAAAAAACAACAACGCGAGGACGTGGTACAAGTTCTGTGTTATTGGACGCTCAGGAAAGGAAAAAAGAGAAAGAGGATTTCACGTTTCGAGCAGAGCTCTTTATCAGAAATATAGAGAAAGTCCAAAGAAAGGAAGACGGAGAAAGAAAATCGCCAACGATACACACGCGGTCACATATTGAAATGTTGTTGCAAGAGGTTGTAGAGACAGTCAGTAGGAGGAGGGGGTTGTGTTTAGTCCGAAAGGGATAGTTGTTCGTAGATTAAAAATATAACGCCGTTCCAGGCGGAGTCGCGAGTGTGTGGATCCGTGGTGCAGAGCGAGGCCAAAGACGGAGATGTTAGAGGGGGGAGTGATTGGCCAAGCGGAAGTGACGGACGACGTGGGTGTTCGAACGTAGCCGAACATCTCTTAGATGTTCGGTGAACCGGTTGGCCAGCCAGCGACCAATCTGACCTACATATAGTTTATCACAGAGGTCGCATCTAATACAGTATAGAGGTGCAAGAGAAGGAATTTGTAATGCGAAATTATGAAGGTTACTCTGATTGCTGTACGTAAAATGCAAACTTTTCTTTGTTTTTTGTAGATTAGGTGGGCATAATTCGTCCCTGCTTTTCAATTTCAATATTTAAGCTATGCATAATACTGTTGTAGTACACGTGCCGCGTACATTCCAACAACAACGTTTTCTTTATGTGCTATAAAGGCAGATGTAAATCTGCTCGCAGCTCAGTCGTGCACCTGTGTTTCGCTTATTTTTGTGTGTTTTACAACATAAAGGTTACCAACTGCCTACCCTGAATAATTACCGACGGAACGTGCCTGATATATATATATATATATATATATATATATATATATATACAAACATATATATGTGTGCATGTGTATTACACATATTTGTAAAGCAAGTACGTGCGTGTCAAATGTAACCTACTTCATTTATATGATCTTGGTTTCTTTTAAAATTGCAAGCTCTGGCCCCGTGAAATTATATGTATATGCAAACCTACATAGTAGTCATACAAGCATTTTCAGTTTACTCATTTCTCCGTAAATTTCAAAAATATATAATGAAAACCCTTAATCAGTTTCCGTTACTTATTTGTGGTCTTATTTGAGATATTTACTTCATTTGACCATTCCCAGCGAAATAAGTAACTGATCCGTTTATATACACATCAAACCTACTAGCTCCACGGAACTACAATGACTGTTTGAATATTATGTGTTTAATAGTTTATCCAATATCAGAAGCTTGTCAATAGGGTACCCAGTCCACACAGTATCAAGGCATGATATAATATAAGTAAGCCTACTTAGCAGACATGTCAAATTAAGCTATTGGTTGAAAATATAAAGAACAGCCTCCACCAATTTTCGATCTTTATTGGGGTTTCATCAGTGGTGTCTACATCACTTGACTAATATCTATGTATGTATGTATGTATGTATGTATGCATGTATGTATTATAATACATATAAATTTGATTGATGCTGGCACGAAGTTCTAAAGGTTGGTGGTGGGATGCGGAAACTACATTTATGTAGCATTGAACAACGCACGTCACTGTCACTTATTTCATCCACAGAGGATCAACGTGTACGCTAAACTCGACTCTCGGGGAATTTGAAATTAGAGTGCACAAAAACGAAAATAGTCCGAGGCATTTAGTGAGATACACTATAGTTTCTGTAGGTAATATTCTATATATGCTTGCATGCGCCTCTATGCGTATGTTCGTATGCGTGAGTGCGCGTGTGCGTATGAGTGAAATACATACATACATACACACATATATATATATATATATATATATATATATATGATCTGCATATAGAACTAATTCCTGAAATGTTAAGCAAATCAATACTGTTGCACTGTTCTTCTCGTCCTCTAAGAAAAGTAAATAAAAATAAGCTGCTCATCCGTATTAAATATATTCTCATTCGTGTGTGAAGATGAATGACTTTGAGTACCTTACTATTATTATTATTATTATTATTATCATTATTATTATTATTATCATCATCATTATTATTATCATCATCATTATTATTATCATCATCATTATTATCATCATCATTATTATCATCATCATCATTATTATTATCATCATCATCATCATCATCATCATTATTACTACTACTACTACTACTACTACTATTGTTATTATTGTTATTATTATTATTTGGTTTGTCTACATTCTAATTCATTTCGTTTCTGCAGTAGACATTTCGTTTAATTTTCAGATTAGTAACGACAGAAAGAAAAAGATCAAACCAACTTTAAATTCTCTCTCTATCTCTCTCCCTATATATCTCTCTCTCTATCTATCTATCTCTTTATCCATCTATTTCTCTATCTCTTTCTCTCTCTCTCTCTCTCTCTCTCTCTC
>NC_068984.1:55966641-55973875 GCF_001194135.2 Octopus bimaculoides
CTCTCTCTCTCTCTCTCTCTCTCTCTCTCTCTCTCTCTCTCGCTCTCTAGCACTATCTGTCTATCTATTCATCTCTATCTATCCATCTAATTCTTGAGTATCTTTATTAAAATAATCCACCATACTTAAAGCTTGTATTTGGTTGCTCGACTTTTTCGAAGTAGCAATAAAAATCTTTAATTTACACTCACCATCCTAGAAAAGGACACATTGATTAATGTGATTCAGGGTTTCCTGAATTCACAAACGAAAAACGGAATCGTCACGGTTGGAAAGTACTTCGATCATAAATCTATTTCAGTAGGGTTGACCTGTCACTAAACAATAACAACATCAACTTATTGTTAATATACTAAATATTAAAATTATAGTAAAACGAATCGTCGAGGAAGTTTCTATATGATCGACCTACCATCTAAAAATAAAAGGAAAATGTCCTTAAATCATATCAGTTGTCTTGAAACAGAAAGGAACATAATAGGATAATACAGTCATAGTTATACTGTGCTGGAGAATACGGTCGTTGCTAAAACTGCTTTAAACATCTATTCAATCATGGCTGAAAGACAACAGCCACTGCAGTAAGAATTATGACTTGCTTAACAAGAAGATAATATTTTACAAGAGGCGAGATTTAACTCGTAAATATTTTGTCGATGTGGCTGTGCTGTTAAGAAACTCACTTTGAAAATACATGGTTTCGGGTTCAGTCCTACTGCGCGACACATTTGGCGAGCTGCTTTTACTATAGCTCCGGGGTGACCAATGCCTTGTGAGTGAAATTGTGCAGGAGTTACTTTTTGTATATGTGAGCGTGCGTGTATGTTTGTCTTCGTCTGTCTTTACGTTCTGAGTTCAAATTCTGCCGAGGTCGACTTTGCTTTTCATCCTTTCGGGAACGATAAATTAAGTACCAGTTGCGTACTGGGGTCGATCTAATCGACTGGATCCTCCCCCAAAACTTCGGGCCTTGTGCCTAGAGTAGACAAGATTCTGCTTGTACCACACACACACACACACACACACACACAAACATACACACACACACACGCACACACTGCTTGATAACCTGTATTGGTTAGACTTACAGTTTTATTGGAATTGACATGGCAGCAAGCTGGCAGAATCCTTAGCACGCCGAGTAAAACGCTTAGAGGCATTTCCCCCGTCTTCACGTTCTCAGTTGAAATTCCGCCGGAGTCGACTTGGCCTTTCATCCTTTCGAGATTGATAAAATAAGTACCAGTTGAGCTCTAGGTCGATGTAATCGACTTACCCCCTACCTTGAAATTGCTGGCCTCATGCCAAAATGTGAAACCAATATCATTGGCATTGATCATATAAGTACCAATTACGTTCTAGCTTTATTCAATTCAATTAATTAAATTTGTCCCATTCAGATATGAGACCGTGTGTTAATGTAAAAATCATTTAGACTTTAGTCATTCAGATACGAAATCAATTCCTACTGAAAGAGATTTTGCTTTACATTCATCCCAGATTGATTCAAATGACTAGAGCCATCCCCAAAACTGACTTCTCTAACAATGGATAAACAATCAATACTGCCTGTGATATCAATGTTATATCTGCTGTGCGTGTTTTACTAACTTCTATTTTCAGTCTGGTTTGAAGAAAACTTCATAAAAGATCGACACAAAGCATAGGATAATTCATTGATTATAATCATTCTATTAATGGTGTCCTTCTCTCTCTCTCTCCCTCTCCTTTTCTCTCCTTATCTCTCTCTCCCCTCTCTCTGAGAGGTTTGGTGACTCCAAAAACTTCTTCACTCAAGAAGTGGTTCTTTTTCTAGTGAATGTAGAATATCATTGACTACTTCCGTTGATTGAAAGGCTAATACTTCTCATATGATGGTTAAACAAATTACCGATTCTACACTTCAAGCCTTTAGACTAGTTTTTCAAAAAAGGAAAGTCTGGAGAGAATTTACTGACGCTGTTACCAGGAATGTGAGGCAAGCTAATCCGAAAATCCACATTTTGGTGACAGGACAGAGTTAATAACAGTTGGCACTTCTAGTTACAGCAATTTCTTGAGAGTTATTATCTCTTCTGAAATGAAATTAGTAAAATATAATTTAGAAAAACTTTATCTCAATTGAGTTTAAATTGATTAACTTTTCTCTCTGTTGAAAAGGAACTGGCAGAAAAATTTTGAATTTTTTGGATTGATTAGAGTAAAAGAAGTTTCTTCTGCCATAAAATTTGCTGCATTTGAAAATAATGAAAAAAAATATACCAGCTTGAAAGTAAGCTTCTGTGATTCTTGTAAGTAGTTTAGACAAAGACATTAGTAGTCTCAGTCTATAGGTAATTGCATAAATAACACTGACATTGTAATGACCCAATATACGTTGATAATGCATCACCGTCTGATCTGTAAGATGGAGAAGAGAAAATAGAAAATTTTGTTTTCTCTTTTCATGATAAATAAGAATGACAGAACAATGTTTTTTTCATTGTTAAGGTCTAACCTTTGTTTTTCAGAAAAATATTTATTACAGCTGCATTTAATCCAAGATCAACAACTCCAGTTCACATCAAAATCATTTCAGTCATGTTCACCAAGTCTCTTAGAGGACCCACGGTCTACATTACTTAAAAGTTCTTTCTCTATTTAGATGTGGTAGAGTATGAAGTGAAGGATAGTTAGCAACTATTTCTAGTAAGTTGTATGTCCCCGCAAAGGTTCCTTCAAGTAAACCTAAGGTTATAGGCCTTCTTGCTATGACTACTGCATTTTTTTTTTTTTAGTCTCAGTGTATTTTCTACTGCATTATCCAACATGTCCTTAATTTTTTAATACGCTACTAATTATTTTATCGTCTCCAGAAGGTTCAAAAGCAATGCTAACCTCCGAAAGATTTGAACTCAGAACATAAAAGGTCGTAACTAGTGCAAAGTTTTTTTTGTCTGACACTTTAACGATTGTGCCAAATCCAACTCCGATAACTAGATTTTAAGTCTGTAAATGATGTTATTCTCCAGTAATGGACAGCATTAGTTTAATAACGGGTTATTATAAAGTTTGGCTGTACGTAAACCTTTCATAAATTAAAATACTTAAAGGGCATCAACATGTTTTAATAATCAGTTTTGCTTTTACATTATGCCGACATTGTGCGAACCGGTCAGCTTGGGCGGAGTCACGTGAGGTTTCGTAAATCACTTATCTTACAGGGATAATTCAATCAGAAATTCTTATTGATCTTTTAATGAATTTTACTCCGGAATTTCACTGACAAAGCGGAAATGACAGGAAAAAAAGGAAAGAAGGAAAAAAAGCAAAAAACAAACAAGGGGGAAATACGAAATTGTGTATTAACATGAAGAGATTTTTTCTGAAATTAATGAGGTTAGCCAATTTATTTTTAAAATGTTAAGCTGTTAAAATGTACACCTAAGCCAGAGATACACACATTGTTAAACACGCTCACACGCGCGCGCTCACAAATACGTATACATACATACTCATACACGCACATATACACGCACAAAGAAAGAAAGAAAGAAAGAAAGAAAGAAAGGATGACTGATTGACTGAATGAGAAATGATGATCGTATTTCTGCCACATTAGAACTGATCCAAGATTAAACAACGATGACAGAACCCCAATGGACTTTGTTCTTGAATATCTGCTCTTGAACTCTGTTCTTAAATATCTCTACGCAACAAAATTTGATTAAAGCATCGAGATTCTCAACTACCTTATTTGAATATTTAAAGCAACGGTTTTCAAGAAAGAAACTGCTGCTATAAGTAAGGCGGTGAGCTGGCAGAAACGTTAGCACGCCGGGCGAAATGCTTCGCTGTATTTCGTCTGCCGTTACGTTCTGAGTTCAAATTCCGCCGAGGTTGACTTTGCCTTTAATCCTTTCGGGGTCGATTAAATAAGTACCAGTTACTGATTTTTATTCCCTCAAAAACAATGAAATATTGGTTTCAAATTTTAGCACAACGCCAGTAGTTTCAGGGAAGAAGATAAGTCGATTACACCGACCCAGGTGCTCGACTGATACTTATTTTATCGACCCCGAAAGGATGAAAGGCAAAGCCGACCTCGGTGGAATTAGAACTCAGAACGTAAATACAGTCGAAATGCCGCAAAGCACTTTGACCAGCATACTAGCGATTCTGCCTGCTCGCCGCCATCGAAGTCAATAAAACATTGACAAAAAACATATATAGAAACATAAATACAGACAAATATAAAAATACAGACATATATAGAAATAAACAATTTGTGACCTTGTGTCAGTGCAAGAAACAGTTATAATTGCTGTCAGTTGTAAAGCTAGATCATAAAATATGTATTCCATTGAGGATTAGTGTGTCAAAATGTCCTGCACATCCTGTCTAAATATTTAAGAGCAGATGTTAATACGATAATAATTTTTCTTCAGAGCGGAAATTTTCGTTTTCTCATATCTATCTACGCTACGTTATTATTCATTTCATTTCTGATCAGCAAGTTTCTTTTCCGGATGTGTACACGGTGCCGAACTGGATGCACACTAAAATCTTCTAATGACACCAAATAACGATCGGAGACAGAATCGTGATGTAAATATTACAAATTGTTTATTTTCTGAACAAGAGGTTAATAGTCTGAATACTTTTAGTCTTAAAACAATTAAGTTGTCCATTCTGGTTAACTTTTTTATATATATAAGACAAAAGAATAAAAATTTAAGTTCCTTTTCCCTGAGCTCGTTCCTGCAAATGTATTAAAATTAATAATAATTATTATTACCTCCGCCTTAGCGAAGGCGGAGGTATTGTTTTTAGTCGCGTTTGTTTGTCCGTGGACAAAATATCTCAAGAACCGCTGGATGGATTCGGATGAAACTTTCAGGAATGTTTGGCCTCGTGACTGGCACGAACTGATTAGATTTTGAAATCGATCGAGTACTGGACAAGGATTCTGGGTTATTTTTTCGATTTCTTTACTTAATTTTTGAGAGTGGTCGGTTTCATTTTTAGTATTCTCGTTTGTGAGAGAAGTCGAGTTTATTTCAGATATTCTCATTTTAAATATCATCTCCGGCTTATCGTTGAGAACACGTTGGTGTTGTATCGAGTCATTTGATTCCCTGTTGCATTTGATGTGTGTTCGTTTTATATAAGTCTTGTTGTGTTTGAATTGTTGAAGGTCTATCGCACCTAATTGTTGTTTGAATTGTTAAATTTATTGTTACTTGAATTTTTATTTTTCTTCCCCACTTATGGGTGAAGTTGTGGATAATATCGTTATGGAATGTCAACCAGTTCCAGCAGGCAGTTACGCTGCAGTGACTGGGAAAAGTCTAACACTAGATATACTTCAAACATTAAAATACGTGGTAATTTGAGTTTCACATAGAATTGAATTCGAACGTGGTTACAAAGTCGTTGCCTTTCGATTCAGATGATTAATAATTCATAATAATTTGGCACAAGGCCAGCAATGTTCTAGGCAAGAAAGCAAGTCGATTACACCGACTCCAATACTCAACGGGTAATTATTTTATTGACCCCCAAATAATGAAAGGCAAGATCAACCACGACAGCATTTGAACTAAGAACGTAAATATCCGGATGAAATGCTTCTAAGTATTTTGCTCGGTGCGGTAACGGTTCTTCCAGCTCACCGTATAAACGTTCCAATTGATAATCCTTTCTACTATAGATGATACAAAGCCTAAAATTTGGTGCGCTGTGGACGTCGATTACATTGACCCCCATTGCTTAACTGGTACTTATTTTATTGATCCTGAAAAGATGAAAGGCAAAGTCGACCTCGGCAGAATTTGAATCCAGAACATAAAGATGGACAAAATACCGCTGAGCATTTTGTTCAGCGTACTAATGATTCTGCCAGCTCGTCGCTTTAAGGTTCTGATTTACAATAAAATTCGATGTTTTACAATAATTAGTCACTAACAAAATATTGGTTTCCAATTTGGCACAAGGCCAGCAATGTCATTGAAGAAGGTAAGTCGATTTCATCGACCCTGGTGCTCAACTGGTATTTATTTTATAGAATTTGACTGGATGGAAGGCAAAGCAGCCTCGGCAGAATTGAAACTCAGAACGTAAGGACGGACGAAATACCGCTAAGCATTTTTCCCGACGTGCTAACGATTCTGCCAGCTCGCCGCCTTAGCACTGACAAAATTTTGCAAACACATTTCGCCTAGAAAAATACAATCTGTAGAAATTAAACTTACTAAGTATTGTATTCGTGTGAGTGAAAAAAATATGCATAAATTAAGCTAAAAATATATTCAAGAAACAAATGGCTGTGACAGCATCTCGCCATCCGACAAGAACCCTGCTGGCAAAATAACTTTGTCTCTATTTATTAGACAGTCTCTGTTTGTTAGCTGAACGTAGATTGCGCCTAAATTATTTGATTATATTTTCTCCAATGACTATTTTTGACCAGTTAAAAGGAACCATGTGATGTACAGAATAGAAGTAACCTAGTGGGCTAATTTTGTACTAAGCTTTAGACGAAGTGAAAATTAACTGCATATGTTTGTCATAATTGTTCTTTTATATTGTACGAAAGAGAATATAATATACAGTATTGTCCAATTGTTATTGAAGTGCAGCCATTGCTAAGATATTGCGTTGTTGATTACATAGAATCATGAACTTCGAACAACTTATATGGTTGACTTGGGCTTTTTTACTGAAGAACCTTGGAGGAATGAAAAGCAAGGTGAACATGAGTGTAAATTGAACTCAGACGAGACTGCATTCACGCCAACACACGCAAAGATATAAGATATGGATTCAGAGAATCCTGCGGCTATGACAATAAGCTCCTGCTACAGAACTTACCCTTTACTCTTTCCTCCGTTGTTTACCTTTCACTGATCAAATCAATGTAATTTTGTCCAGTTCTGGCCTTCTTTGTATTTTAAACACAAAAAGTAACTTTTGTGTGTATATTTTGAGTTGATCTGTTGATGTAAATACGATGTTTTGGTAATCTAATAAGCTAGGTTTCTTTATTTGCATTAATTAGTCAATATGCAATTGTATTGCATAATCTTGAGCTCACATATTATAGCAAATATATATGCATAATTTCTTGTCTATTGAAGGTTACAAAACAGCCGTAAGCCAATGGAAGTCATGTGGTTAAATAAATCTATATTCACTTCTCATCTCCTGACTTTATGTTCATATATATATATATATATATATATATATATATATA
>NC_068984.1:55974782-55984974 GCF_001194135.2 Octopus bimaculoides
TATATATATATATATATATATATATATTTGTATATATGTAAGTGTATATATATATATGTGTGTGTGTGTGTATGTCTTTGTGTATGTGTGTATGTATGTGGATGGGTGCATGTGTGTGTAGCTATGTATGTATATGTATGTACCTATGTATGTTTATTAATGCGTGACTATGCTGAATGACGTGCTGTAGGTGTAGCTCCAAAATGTATCAAATATCGTGACAAGTCAGAATAACTCCTGCTTTTCGTTCAATTTCATTATGGTGTGAAAAAGAGTGTGCTCATGCGCATTACAACGTTTGCCTCTTGTGACGGAGGTAATTTTTAAAGACTTTTGTTTCGTATGACTATTTGTGTGTATAAAATACCAACAATAAACGTGTGGGTTTGTGTATATGTAAATACAAATATATATTTTAAAAATACAAAACTGCTATGCTGTAATATAGAATAGCATTCATGTTTCTATACATGCGTAAATATTTTTACATAAAACACGCACATATACACATGTCTGTAAGTGTGTGTGTGTGTGTGTGTGTGTGTGTGTGTGTGTGTGTGTGTGTGTGTGTGTGTGTGTTGTTGTTGTTGTTGTTGTTGTTGCTGTCAATATTTTTATATATTTTGAAGGCGGCGAGTTGGTAGAATCGTTAGCGCGCCGGACGAAATGCTTAGCTGCATTTCGTCCGTCTTCACGTTCTGAGTTCAAATTCTGCCGAGGTCGGCTTTGCCTTTCATCTTTTCAGGGTCAATAAAATAAGTGCCAGTTGATCGCTGAGATCCCTCCCTCGAAATTGCTGGCCTTGTGCCAAAATGTGAAACCAATATTTTTGATTATTGTGAAGGCGGCGACCAGGCACCATCGTTAGCGCGTCGGGTCTTTACGTTCTGTGATCGAATTCCGTCAAGGCCGACTTTACTTTTCATCCTTTCGGAAGCGATAAAATAGCTTACCAGTTGAATACTGTGGTCGAAGTAATCGACGTACACCCTTCACCGAAATTGCTGGCCTCATGCCAAAATTTGAAACCAATATTTTTACATATTGTTTCTGATTTATAGCGTTTTGTTTACAAGGTGTTGAACTCATGATCATGAGGTAGTGGGTTCAATTCTTGGACAGAGTGGAACGTTGATTCTTTGTGTAGAGCGCTCCATTTCACGCTATTTCAGTCTTCTCACCTGAAATGAGGTATCGCTGAGTGCCCTGCCCCAAAATATCATGCCTTGTGCCTATAGTAGAAAAGATTTTTTTTATTTGTTTCAGTCATTGGACAGTGGCCATGCTGGAGTACCATTCTTATTTTCATGTTCGGTATAATTTACTTTATTGACAGACATTTCCATATTTGAATACTTCAGCATATCCGTATCAATGAGGGAACTTCTATGAGATCGTCCAAACTGCTGGTAATAGGAGCCAAATCTCCCTTAAATTAGATGCTATTGTTCTGGGCTTTTTACATATAGGAAAAAGACGGTATGGTCATGCTTGAAATACTTTTGCTCATAGGTATGTTCATTTAGATGTATAGGGCTAAAAACATACACATGCAACACCAACAATAGCCGGTTATCTCCGCCACCGGATGTCACATCCTCGATAATTCGCAGGATCAAGAATAATATGACCGAAAATTTATTTATGCTTTCTTGCGACTATATAACCACCTAAAACAATTAGCAAAAGCGTGATGCAGGCTTTCGCTTGCTGTGATTTGGACTGCCTATCTTCACGCACACTCACGTATATGTGTGGGGGGGGGGCACACGCGCGTGAATGTGTGTATGTGTGAGTAATGAAATCTTCCCAATTATTTTTCGGTAATTTGAAACTATCTTTCTTTCAATCTGTAACGTGCAAGTAAATTACGAAAGTAGTTAAAGGAGGAGAGAAAAGAAAAGAGGAAGAGAGAGCGAGAGAGGGATAAGCGAAAGAATGGGAGAAATAAGTACGAGGGAAGAAAAGGGTTGAGGGAGAAATGAAATCAGTGACATTGAGAGTAACACTGCAACATGAAGAATTGGAAAGAATGGATCGACAAGACGAGTTGAATCTTGTTTTAAACATGTCTATGACATACTTTCATGTGGCAGATAGCTAAGACGATCAAGATCGATGGTTCACCTCCTACTAATAATACTTCTGCTTATCGATGATGTTAAAACAATTAGTTCCAGCTTGCTGTTGTTGTTTAGTCATAGGTCGGCGTTGATCTAGGTATCCTATGATCAAAAACATTCTAGCCGTGACTATTCCATTTATTTTTAGAGTCATCTAATGCAACATGTCCTTCTTTGTTCAAGACAGTGGTGTTTAATTTGAACGAGATTTAGCTGTTATTTCTTTCAGGTTAAACGAACTCATAGAAACTTTCCTTTTTGATCTGGTGTACTTTTTGACCCGTGGTTAGTGTTTCCTTAATCGACCATACCAATGAACAAAAGTATTCTAGATGTGACCATACTGTCTTTTTTTTTCTATATGTATAATAGAACAATAGCGTATAATTTAAGAGAGATTTGGTTCCTATCACTAGGACAGACTGAAGTGTTCAAATATAGAAACATCTGCCAATAAGATAAATGAAATAGAACATGAAAATAAAAGTGGTACTTCAGCATGGACACAGTTTCAATGACTGAAACAAATGAAATAGTTAAAAAATAAAATCATTCTATAGACTATTACCTCCCTTGAAACTCCAGCTCCTGATGAAGACAGAGGGATGTCGTCGTAACAAACGCCATGTTTTGGCGGAATCCATCCTTCTTCAGGCCTGACTACAAGCTATTTGTTTCACTTAGAGGAAAATATGATCCATTAGCTGACTAGTGATTGATCTATTGATCCAGCATAGGATTAAAAAAGTGAAGCTGACCGCTGAGCTCAATATGCAGAGAGCCGGAACGAAGAGTACAAAATAATCAATTCAAATGGTCTAGCCACTCCATCAATCTACGGTTACTTCAGATTATTCAATAACAATTGTATTGTTGTCAGTTAACTTTGTATAACTTTCTAATTGATTAATTGTATGGTTTTATTTGCAACAAGCGTTATGTTCTCGTCGTTACAACTGATTAATTATATGTCAATAAGTACATAAAATGAGGTTTTCGTTTTATCGACTCGCCATTTGCACATGCAGGCAACCACATAAAAACAGAGAGAGAGAAAGAGAGAGGAGGGGGAGAGAAACGTAAGTACTTACGGCGATAATAAGAAAGTCGATGTTGTTGTTACGCATTTGCGTCTCAAGCCAACTTGTTAGCGCCAGACAAACATCGATGGTGAATGATACGATGTCACTTTGACTACACCCAAATTTTAGACTTGCTAAGTGCGTTCAAAAACAACCGAATGTGACTCTGATCTAAGTCAGTAATGCGATTAGCGATTTTTCTTTTTCTTTTGTTTTTTTTTGGCGGGGAGGGATTAGTTTGCAAATTTGGTAACGTTATTATGTTAAAATTCACTTTAACATTGTCATGTTAAAATTCCCATGACCATTAGTATATTAAAACGCCAATTAAAATTATCATGTTTAAACCTTTATTAACACTAGTATGTTAGAACCTTCATATTCATTGTCATAATAAAACTCTTATTAACATTAGCGTCATAATAAAACTCTTATTAACATTACAAATGTTTTATGCCCATCTTATAACACCCATTAACATTCTTGTGATAAAACGTTGTCGTGTTAAAACTTCCATTAATATTCATTTCAAATTTTGGCACAAGGCCAGCAATTTCGAGGGAGGGGATAAGTCGATTACATCTACTCCAGTACACAACAGGCACTTAATTTATCGACCCCGAAAGGATAAAAGGCAAGGTCGACATCGGCGGAATTTGAACTCAGAACATGAGGACTGACGAAATACCGCTAAGCATTTCGCCCGGCGTACTAACGATTCTGCCAGCTTCCCTTATTAGCATGTTAAAACTCCTATTACCATTGTCGTGTTAAAACACCCATTAAAATTGTCGTGTTAAAATTCCCTTTAACACTGTTGTGGTGAAACCCACATTTATATTATCGTGTTAAACATTTCTTGTTTTTGTAATTTGCTGACGGAAATAATGAAGAGTATTTTATTAGTTCTATACCTTTACTGTGTTTGTCAAAGCGACAAATGGGCCGAGTCATAAGAGCATTCATTAGAATTCCCTGTGGTATTAGACCTGACACTCTGAGTTCAAATACCGCTGAAGGCAATTTTGCCGTTCATACTTTCAGGATCGATAAATAGAGGACCAATACTGAACTATTTTCTCCTCTTTCCTGACTTTTTCTCCTTCTTTCTGTCTAGCTCACTTTCTATTTCTGAAAAAATTTCGGCTGCAGCCAAACCTTGAGGGACTTTGACTCTACCGTATTTTACACCAATGCCTCTAAGACCCGATTAGAAGTCAGAAGTCCATAGTAAAGGGTTTATGTATCATAATCTCTTCTGCATTAACAGTATAAGGGCGATGGTTTGGCAGAATCGTCAGCACGCCGAACAAAATTCTTAGCAGTATTTCTTTCACCTTTACATTCTGAGTTCAAATTCCGCCGAGGTCGATTTTGCCTTTCATCCTTTCGGGGTCTATAAACTAAGTACTAGTTAAGCCCTGAAGGTAATTGACTAGCCCCCTCCTCTTAAATTTCAAACCTTGTGCCTAAAATAAAAAAGAAAAATAAATTTCTCAAGAGTATATATATATATATATATATATATATATAGCCATGAACATATATATAGCTATAATTGACGGGATTGAGGACACGCAATATATTTTATTGTCTGTTGACTCTTCGCTTCCTTTACAATCTAAATTTATAAGTAACATACCGAACTACAATATCAAGAAATACGAAAAGCACAGAGTTATCTATGAAGTGGGAGTGTTTGAATTACGCTAAAATTTCGATACTGTTGAATAGAATGCAGTCGGCTTCTTTAAAGTTAAAACAGAATAACCGATGCGAACGTTGTTTTCAAAATAATGCATGTATAAGTGTTAGTGTATCATCACTTACAAAGAGAGTGCTTATAGTCAGTTTATAAAGTTTATTCGCTCTAACATGTATATTCTTTCTAACAATATCAAGAATATGTCGCATGTGCACAAAAACACACATACTCACACAAATGTATGTATGCATTTATGTTTGTATGTATGATTGTGTTTGTCGGGGATATATTTACACATATATATAGAATATAATACCTATTACATATAGACTTCATACATATATATACTGTGTGCGTGCGTGTGCAGGATTACGATTAGCGGTTCGACAATTCAACCATACACATCTATAAAACAAGTAGCAGACTGAAATAAACTAAAGTTCAAAAAGCCTTTAATGAGGAGGGAGCATGAGGCATAGTTGCAGTCCTACCTTTGTCACTAAATAATATATACGTACTAAACACCAAATATTTCTTCACAGTTAATTCCCTTTAATTTACCCCTCCCTACTTTTCTATTCTAGGGGAGATAATCACAGGATTTTCTTTTTATGATGCATGGCCGTAACAGAGACTAGATATATGCGGTGTGAATATTACTAAATAAAGACAATTTATTTTATTGAAGAATAACGGTTGAATATAAATAAGTACATGAAACTGCGTGTAAATATCAGAAAGATAAGAGGTTTTAATTATTATATATAATACATTTTATCTTATGATAGTTATATGCATATATAATACATTTTATACATTGTAAACATGCATAATTTTAATAAATTTATAATGTATAACAGATTGCGCTGAATTTCTATTGACTAATTAATTGTATATATTGTAGTTGTGATATTGTTGTTATTAAAAAGAAATTTTTTATTATATATTATATATTAAAAAGAAAATTGTTTATTGTATACGTAAGTATTAGTATATGGCAAGTTAAATAAATTTACATAATTTAGTCATTTGAATCTGAAAACTGATGGAACCACTAGCTTAACCTGTTTAATTTCGTTTCTCGAATCACGGCTAACGGATGGGGATATCAGCATTTGAGAAACTCAATGCATTCTTTCCACATCTAACTTCCGTGTGGGAGTTAATATTCGATCAAATTACTTCATAGATGCTGTGAAAGCTATATCCGATTTCATTACCGTGTAATGTTCGAAGAATTTTTCATGTTTTATCTATTTATTCATTAATTCATTGATTATTATATTATAGCTAAAATCCAGAATTCAAGAAAACTAGTTTCTTTTCCACTCCTCAGGTCAACAAAATATATTGACACCTATAAACTCTCTTAAAATATGAGCTGTCAGTGTAGTCGTAACTCTTTCAAATTCCTAGAGTTGTGTAATTTTTTTATGTCTACATTTCAAGATTAATTCTTGATTTTTATTGAAACAGTAATTTGGCATCAACATACATCATTTTGCAAAGGCAAGTTCTCACCCGTTAGTGTTTGCTTTGTGTTTTACTAAATATGTTTTGGAAAAACCGTACCACTTATGCTATTGAACTTTCATAGCAAATTTATAAAAATTCGTTATAGGTGAGCAAAGCGTTGAATAACTTTTTAATAACTTTTATTTTTTTATTGCTGTTAATTATAACTTTTTTTTATTGTTGTAAATCATAACTTTCATTTATATTGTAAATCATATGGAGAAATTTGAATACACATTATTAAAAGACAGCAATTATCAGGCTGGGCAAAACGCTTAACGACCTTTTTTCCGTCTTTACTTTCTGAGTTCAAATTTTGTCGAGGTCGACTTTGCTTTTCGTCCTTTCGGTGTCGATGAAAATAAGTACCAGTCACGCACTGGGGCCGATGTAATTGATTTACCCCCTTACCCGAAATTTTAATTTACGAATCAAATATTCTCAGCTCTGATTTAAAAAGAAAAGCTAGCATGCTTTTAAGATTATTCTCTATAATATATAAAACAAATAAAAAAAAATTATATCTGTCATGCATGGATTTTCAAACATGTTATACACGGACATCATGCAATTAACCAGTACTGGACAACGCCTTCGTTTTAGGTGATCAGAAATGAAATACGAACGAAGCATAGACATTTAGAAGTATTTATTTGTGTCTTTAACCAATATAACAAAAGAAAAGAACTATAAGAAAGTAGATTCTAACTAATAATTTTATATAAATAAAATCAGAATATTCATTGTATCAGAAAAACGAAATGAAAGGAAGCTAACGTGACAAGACCATAAGGAAAATTTCCAAATAAATCATTGAATCTCAGACATAGCCTTGTAAAGTTAGTAAAACAAAATGTGGAATATATCATTTAATAAAAAATATCCTGGATGCTTTTTGTAGAAAAATTGACTTTACACGAATATACAGCAGAGAAACAGTACCATAGTTGATATAAAGTGGGTCTAGAACATTAACATTTACAAATAGAAAATTATTCAGCTTGATATTGTAGACTATTATAATAGCTAATAGGCGATATGAGTTGCGTCCCCTTGCAGTTTAACATCATGATAAGATTTGTTATGTTTTTCTTTCATTCTTGGAGATCGATAAAATAGTTATTCGAGTCTAATGTTGTTGGCTTCTTTTTCACCTAGTGTTTATCTCACTGCAGTGCAGTATCCGTTCGTTTCATGGATGTGAAGGCAATGCACTCACTTCAGCCTTTGGAGCCATACCTTTGCGTCGGCAGGTAAGGCAGCATAGGCGATGTTGTGAGAGAGAGTGGAGAGAGACCGACAGACAGACACACAGAGTGTGTAGGGAGAGAGCGATGATGTAGAAGACGAAGAAGAGTCGGTCTGTATTCATGGTGTCATGCAGAAGATATGGGCCGACAGCTCTTGTTGCCGTCATTCCGCACCACACGGTCATTATTAGTCGAGCTTGCATCCTCTCAACCGTCATATTCGGATCTTTATCACACGACGCCCAGTAATGACAGTTGTGACGATTGATGAAACCACCAGCATGGAATACAGCCTAGTCACTCCAGGGTATGTTTTGAAACAATTCAGGCCAATCTTCATAGCAACCTAGCATTAACTCTCCATATTCTATTCTGCGGTCAGAGACTTAAGGTTTTAGCTTCTGTGCATAATGGGGTCTCCACGGACGAAAATTCAATTCTTTATGCAACACCGTACGTATTATGTGCCTTGTTAGTCCACCTTGACTAGCTGCTTAACGTGTTGATTTTTGCGGGCTGCGATTAAACATTTCCTGCACTGTTGCAACATTCTCCGTCGATCGGGATGTGGTTGGACGGCCACTTCTTCTTGCATCGTTCACAGAGCCCATGGTCATCAGCGTTGCATGACAACTTTTTATTGTCTCCGTGCGTAGTGTTGCATACTTACCTTTCCATGCACGCCACCATCTCTGAATTAAAACAATGGAAATCGACATTTCCTAGCGTGCTATCTTAGCTCGCTCCTGAACAGTCAAGCGACCAGCCATCTGGAAAATAAGAAATATGACAGTAAGAAAATAAGAAATCCCCATCAGTGTTGTCTGTTTAAAAAATGTTTTCGTCATATTTTCAGTGATACCAAAACTTCTTTAAGCAATTTCTAACGCCTAGTTACTTTCCACCCACCCTGTATATCAATATGTGTCAGTATTTATAATGGAAATGTGTCATTAAAATATATAACATTCTACGGTGGACTCTCGTGCTATATACAACACATGAGAATTCCGTACTTTCTTGATGATCAACCTGCACAGATCATTTATTTCTTTGTTTATAGAAATCAATTGTTTGTGCTGTACATCCGCTCACTCCTCTCAAATCAACATTACGTGTACAGATGCACGGTGTGCCATACGTTGGATGTCAAAGTGATCGCCGATCCGGGAGTAGAAACCACGATCTTGCAAGCAACAGTCTACATTCCGTCTCAGTCTTATCGGATTCTGCTGCATATTCGTAACGTACGCCTCGAGTATGTTCTTAGTTTCTACAATCTAATATTAAACAAATCTCGGCTTGTTAGTGTTTGGACAGGACAATCTAAGGGAGTCAACTTCCCTGAAAAAATTAATTTGAATTGTCTCCCTTGACAGAAAAAATTATTTAGCAGTTATAACTGAGTAAGCTGTAGCTAATTCTTCATTAGATTTTGATTTGGACAAATATTGGATCGCAATTAATTATTACTAAGCATTTAGTCCATGTCTGTACTATCTCTGACACCTTATCCTAAATATATAGAGTATACTTTTGTGCATTTTGTCGTATAAGCAAGTACTTTATTTACACTTCTAAGAACGCTTTATTTTATCCAAAAGAAATTAGAAAGCTTTGCAAGTATGATAAATTAAATATAGTTTAATTCTTTTTACGAATGGTGAATCCTCGAAGCATATAAATCTATAAATAACTGCTCGTAAATATTGGGTTAAAAATCCTTTGGATAGAAAAGGTCGAAGGCTAGTCATGTTTACAGGAAATGCGAACAGGATCCCACGGGCACCCTTCGACTTCTTTTTACTATCCAAAAGGGTTTTAACATGATATTTACGCGCTATTATTTATAGATCTATTTGATTCGAGGATTCACCGTTCGTTACAAAAATTATTTCCAATTCTCAGAGTTTCTAAATTCTTAAATACAGAGGATGCAGTGAAATGTTGTCAATGACCAAATCACAGTTTCAAGCGACGAAAAAGTTGACACCATGTTACAAACGATAAATGTAGAATTTATAAAAAGACGAAGAAATTAACTAATAATAAAGTGAAATTAATGGTCTTCATGTGTATCCGAATGGCCAACTTGCGTCTTCCTCTCTGCAATCGTTTTAGTTTCAATATACGATCTCAGATATGCAAGGAATGGTTGTGTGGTAAGAAGCTTTCTTTCCACAACATGCTTCTGGTTTCAGCATTATTGCATGGCACCTTATATATGTACATATATAAAATGTGCTTCGTCTGCGTTTCGTGTGCGTTAAACACATTTCTTTTTGTTTTGTTCTCTTTGCTTCGTCGATGTTTTTTTTCCTATATTTTTGGACTTCTGATATATATATATAGAGAGAGAGAGGGGGAGAGAGAGAGAGAGAGAGAGAGAGATTTCCTTCTCCTGAGTAGATTACCAACCAAGGTTAAAGAGCCTGCCCATGACAGGTATCGCACTCCAGACACCAAACCGACACTCAAACACTCTATAAAGTGAGCAAATATCACTCCAGTGTCCAA
>NC_068984.1:55984984-56002726 GCF_001194135.2 Octopus bimaculoides
AAACAAAAGTAAGATGTGATTTTAAAATATATTAAGATTTAAATGTAAATAATATATGACTATATGTCTGTGCAATTTTCAATGCAATGTATCGTCTATCCATCCAAATGTTTTATTGTCCTCTATTGCGTTTTTGTTCCATATGTGTGTGTGTGCGTGCGTGCGTGTGTGTGGCTGTCTAAGAGTCGGTAAGTCAGGAGAAAATGCACTCGTATATCTGTCAGTAGAGTGGGTATATTAATTGAAGTGTACAGTATTATATATCCATTACGGCCAATCATACGAATTAGTTTCACAATAGTGGTTCAATGGAGTGTTAGGTAATAATCCAACTATGTAACTCTGCGTTAATCAGAGGTAGCCATCAGGGAATGAAATAAGGCAGCTACTCTTTATAGCTGGAGGTGAATGGACATCCAGTTTGTGGTTGCTGTGAAAGACTTGATAAAACAAATCGAGCAGAGATTGAGTTAAAAGTTATGTCCCTTGGTACCAAAACATCATCGTTGGGAATGTTTTGTTTTTTTTCCTTCCAAGTTGGCAAAAGTTTTCTGGAAAAGACTTTGTGAACCGCATGTGTCTATTCACCTTCAACAATAGAGAGCAAATGCCATATCTCATTCCATAACAACTACCGGTACGTTTTGGTTATCTCACCCCCATTAAAGAATTGGATTATCTCCCCACTAAAAAGTTGAGTTTATGTGGCAGCAAGAGATTGGATTAAAAGGGTTAGATCCTTTTGATTCAATACCTCAACACATTGCTAACGTTTGGTCTCCTCAATAGGCATGATATGATTTGTTATAAAAATGTCATTAGATTCAATAAGATGCTTGATCTTTTCAGTTTTATTTTTTTATTTTTTTCCGTTTTCATGTTTATTAATTTTTTCTTTTTCTTTTTGTTTGTTCTATTAAGGGCTCAACAATTTTTTTAGTTGGAGGAGATAATCAAAAGAACCGATATTTTTCATAAAATTAGGGAGATAACCCAATTTTTTAATGGGGGGTGAGATAACCAAAAAGTACCTGGCTACCTCTGATAAGCACAGGGTTACATAATCGGACTGTTATCTAACACTCCATTGAGAGGTAAAGGGTTCGATTCCCTGTGGAGGCTTACTGATCACTTTTTTCCCAACTTCTAAAGGGTTTTTACTCAACTTTCTAAGCTGTAATCACAGTCCTCCTGCATTCAAGAATTCCTTTATTTTCTGTAGAATACCAACATGCTCAGTGCTTATAAGTTTGTTTACAAAATGTTCTCTTATATATATATACATACACACATACACACTTATATACATAGATATATTATATATATACATGTATGTGTGTTCGTATGTGCATGCAGGGATGTAAACACACCAGCACCAGTTGTCTATCAGTGGGTGGTAGGGGTGACAAAGAGAGACACAACGACATATACAGACACATATATATACACACACACACATTATATATATATATATGTGTGTGTGTGTATATAGACATACTTCCCGGTCAGCCTTAATAAACCCAACCCATGAGCGATGGTATTTCACTCATAACAACCTTGATTCATATTTCTGTGACTATTTTGAACAACATATATATTCTTTTTTTAATAGACTACATCATGTAATTAATGTCAACTTATGTGATTTTAAAATCATTAATATATTAAGTACAAATAATTATGCAGTGATTAAAAATCTGTATTAGTAATTAACTAATGTTATTTTAGCTATTTTAATTATTTCAAATATATTGTTTAATGTATCCATTCATTTTAAGGCAGCACAATGTGAACTCAGCTAGATTTGGCCTCTATTTGTAAATCAAATGATTGAATAGAGTTTTTTTTTTCTTTTGTTGATTCATTGCTAGAATGTTATTGTTATTGTTTAGCCAAATATCAATTCTGATTGAGCAAACTAATTACACTGTGTAACAGAAGTTTTGTCTTTGGGTAGCAACTATTATTTCCTACTTACTTACCTGTGGAAAGAATGACAACTGGCTAATATTTCCTTCAAACTCTGCTTTTGTCACAATATTTATTCAAACCCTAAAGAATCCCTTTTGACACTTGTCTATGATGTTCCTCCCACTACTCCTGCTCATGATCAGAGATGCACACATTGTCAGCCACTAAGGAACATGCTCAAGTGGTTAAGGTCAAGCAACTGACAGGCAAATCTGTAATGAGCAGAATATTTGCTATAACAATATTTCTGCTTCAGCAACTCAGCATTGAATCTGTCTGAAATGTAATGGAAAATAGGTAGGTCAGTGTTGTGATGAGAGTTAAGACGACCCCTTGCAAGAGATAGACTGGTCTGAGTAAAGTATAAATAGTAATGATCCGAGTGAGTTCAAGGTTCAGAGTTCAGAGTCAAGTGAAGTTTGTGTTAGTTCGCAGTGAAGTTGGAAGGTGTCGGTTGGTTAGTTCACAAGGAATATTGATTGTCGGTTCGTAAAGAGATTTGATAGTTCGTTACATTGTTGTTATTGTTGTCTGGTTATCTTATTTATTGTACATAACAAATTACATTACATCTGACAATGTGGGTTTCAAAGCTCATGGAGGTTATTTAACAATTTGTTCATAATACAATTTGTTAAATGATTGAAGACCTATTAGCTTCTATAGTACAGTTGCAAAGACAACAACAACAGCAGCAACAGGAGTTGCAGAAGCAACTATTACAACAACAACTACAACAACAACAATTATTGGAGCTATATTCAAAGAATTCCAAAAATAAAGCATTTCAAACTCAATTAATGAATTCAGTTATAATCCAGAGGAGGGTATAACTTTTGCATTGTGCTACAGAAGATATGAGGAGATTTTTAAGCAAGATTGAATATCATGGTCAGACAATCAAAAAGTCAGATTTTTATAGCGAAAATTAGCTCTATTAGAGCATGAGCGTTACTGTAATTTAATATTGCTAAAAAACCCTATGTAATTTGTTTTAAAGAAACAATAGAATTACTGTCTAACATATTCGGTGATAAAACTTCTCTGATTTAACAGTCGAATGAGTGTTGGAATATAACAAAAAAAGAGAATGATGATTTTATCACATATGCAGGAACAGTCAACAGGATGTGTGAAAGTTTTAAACTCAAAGAACTTACACCTGAGATGTTCAAGTCTCTTGTTTTCATACAAGACCTTACAGCAAGCGATGATACAGAAATTCGGGCAAGAATTCTTTCTAAATTGGAACAAGTGAACCAAGATCTAACCTTACAGTCCATAGCAGAAAATGCCAAAGGTTGGTAAACCTGAAACACAATGTAGAAAAAATTCAAGAAAACGATTCCTCAAAAACACAGATATGCCAACTGGAAAAGCACAACCAAAAACCACTTCCTAATCCCTGTTATGGATGTGGACACATACATTTCAGAAAAGACAGTCCATTTAAAAATCAAAAATGTTACAGTTGCAAAAAAATTAGTCACAAGAGTTCACGCTGCAGAACAAAATTACAAAGGTCAAATGTTAAAAATCCTAGAGTGCTCTCAGCAGAAATAAAAATTGACTCCCAAATATGAAAATTTGTACACGTAAAGATAAATGGAATACATATTAAACTTCAATTGGATACTGGAAGTGATATTTCAATAATACATATGGACACATGGAAGAAAATAGGGAAACTAATGTTGAGAAAAACAGGGAAATCTGCTCATAGTGTGACAGGTGACAAATTACATTTCATAGGCAAAATGTGGGCTAATGTCACATTTCGAGAGAAAACATGCAAGGCAAAAATTTTCGACATTAAAAATGCAACCGATTTGTTTAGTACTGATTGGTTAGAATTATTCAATTTATGAGACCTCCCCATAAACCTACATTGTAAAAACTTAAATGGTTGTCCCTCTAAAAATAATTCGTCTGAAGAGATAAAGAGAAAAGTAAAAAAAGATGTTTCCGCAAGTACTCTCGGACAAACGAGGGCTATGCACAAAGACTGAAAGCCCATGGTCCAGGATACATATCAACTACACTGGACTAGTGAATGGTGCATACTATCTAGTCATTGTGGATAGTGTATACAAAGTAGCCAGAGGTATGCAGATGTAATAAACCCACAGCAAAGACAACAATAAAGTTCCTACTTGAGTTATTTGCTCGATACGGTGTTCCAGACATTTTAGTTTTAGATAGTGGAACACAATTCATGGGATATGAATTAAGAAATTTCTGCAAAATACATGCCATAAAATATATCTTTACACCATCCTACCACCCGAGGTCAAATGGGCAGGCAGAAAGATTTGTCAACACATTCAAAAGAGCTCTAAGAAAAGCTAGGAACAAGCTAGATAATGATGAGGCACTAACGAAAATTTTGAGAGTATGTAGAATAATGCCAAATCCAAATACTAATTCAGGAAAGTCACCAGCAGAGTTAATGTTCGCACATAAAATAAAATCGATCTTCAATAAATTATTGCCAAGGAAAATACATATAATGGAAAAACAAAAAATACATTTGAAAGAAATACAAGAAATATTACAAAACATTTCGAAGTAGGAGATAAAGTTCATTTTAAAAATTACAAAAATGGTAAAGAAGGTTGGGAGGATGGCGATGTTATCAAAAGATTAGGTAACATGATGTATTTAATTAAAGGACAACTTTCGGAAGAGACACCTTAACCAGTTAAAGATGAGACATACAGAAGAACAAAGGGTAATACCAATGGAAGTGTTCTATGATGTTTAAAGTGCCAGCACTGAGAGATATTGAACCCCATAGAACTAGCTTCAGAAAACGAAAACACTGAATATCTGGAAGTAATACCTGAACAGAAAAGATATTTAATTTTCAAAACAAAAACAAGATGAAAAGAAAAAGTGCTGTGTGCAATGAACAATTCTACCTTAAAAGTTGGGCAACAATTAAGATACAACAGCTAAAAAAAAGAAAGAGGGAGAGGTGCTGGAAAGAAAGAAAAGAAAAATTAAAGAAATTCCACTTTCTCACAGTTGTCGAAACCTGAAAAGGGGAGATGTTGTGATGAGAGTTAGGGTGCTCCCTTGCAAAAGATAGACTGGTCTGAGTAAAGTATAAATAGTAACAATCTGAGTTCAAGGTTCAGAGTTTGGAGCCAAGTGAAGTTTGAGTTAGTTCACAGTGAAGTCAGAAGGTGTCGGTTGGTTAGTTCACAAGGAATATTGCTTGTTGATTCGTAAAGAGATAGTTCATTACATTGTTGTTACTATTGTCTGGTTATCTTATTTATTGTACGTAAAAATTACATTAGAACAGTCAGTTTCAAAACATTGATGTCCAGGTCACAAAAGCAAAGTTTGAAGGGAATAGTAGTCATTTCCTTTGCTTTCTAGACAGAAGTAAATAGGAAATAACACTTACTGACTAAAGACAAAAAAAATTTTTATTTTGTCACACAGTGTTATCAAAGGCATTCCAGTCATTTTTCTATGTGCAGGGGACCCAGGACCATATTATCCAAAGTTTCCTTTTAAGATGGCAGGGTGTGATTTGAGGGAGATTTGGCTGTTATTTCTCATAGATTGAATGACTGCACAGATGTTACCACATTGACTTTGTATGGAATGTGTCCAGTCCCCAAAATATAGCAATTCATTTTCCTTGAAGTAAATCTTTTAATCACTACCATAGATTCATGGGGCTATACTAAACATTACCAACCTTTAAGAATGAGAGAGAGGGAGAGAGCCCTTCTACATGGTTGCTTAACTTGTTAGAAATAACAGCCAAATATAACAATATTCCTGCACCACCATCCATCCCTTCCCACTCTCCAGATTACATGCTGATATCTTAAAATTAGAAGGGTTTATAATATCCAAAATAATATTACTAGATACATTTTATTTTTAAACAGAGATGAGATAATCATAGTTTTGGATATTTTTGATCGCAGGTCTACTCCATTAGAACTAACCTGGGATTATGCATCAATAACAACATCAATTATCATTGCGTATTCATTTATTAAGGGGGAAAGTCAGTGGACTTGTTAACATGACAGACAAAATTTTAGCGGCATTTCTTCCAGTTTTATATTCTGAGTTCAAATGCTCAATCTTTGTCTTTCATCTGTTTGGAGTCAGTGAAATATATACCAGTTGAGCACTGGAGTTGATGTAACCAAATAGCCCTTCTCCACAAAATTTCAGACCTTGTGCTTTATAGTAGAAGGGAGTATTTATTCCTTTATTTATTTATTTATTGATATTTCTTAATTCCCTTCAATGTGAACGAGTGTCTTCAATACAAAATATTTGCACAGCAGAATTTATAAACACTCAGACAAACACTGCAGTTGTTTACAGTGAATCATAGAGATTAAATTGAAAATACCATCTCAAACTTATTTTCCTCCTTACATTCATCTGAATCATAACGGCAATAACTACAACGCAAAGTAAAACAGCCCAATAATAGCATCATTTAGAAGAAATACAACCAATTAGAACATCATCATTGGTCTGCAAGAAACAATAATGACAGTAAAAATTATAGTAATAATGTAATAATAATAGTAATAATTATAGTAATAAAGATAGTAATAATAATGATGATAGTAATAATGAAATTTATTGATTTTTATTTTACTTTTTCCTCTCCAACTTTTTCTTCATTATTTTTTCCTTGTGTATTTTCAGTTTTTATTTATTTATTTGTTGGTACTATTCATTTTTCTTTTCCAATATTTTTATTTTTTATCAATTATGTTATCCAATCCAAGTTATTTTTCTGAGTGGGTCCAGAGATCTTGGGACAAAGTAAGCATGGACACACATTTTCTCTCTTTCTCTCTCTATCTGTTCCCCCTCTTTCCCCACCCTCTCTCTCTCTCTTCTTTCTCCATCTCTTCACCCCCACTCTCTCTCTCTCCACATACCCAAATGCATACTGACACAATGCATGCACAAATCTGTTTGCATTTGTGGATGTGTGTGTGTGTGTGTGTGTGTAAATGTGTATTTTATTTATCAAAATCAATGAAGATTAGTCATAGGACTCCCTAAAGGGAATTTTCCCCTTAAATGTTCATTCTATGGAACAGAGAAAAGAAATAAAAGGCTTTGTGGAAATTAGATCAAAACCTATTGATAGCATTTTTTATTAAATGTCAAATCTGCCATGAAAGTAGCAGAGCAATTGCTGTGTTTCTCACACAGATTGATATGTTTCTTTTTTTTATTTTGTGTTTCTTGTTATTTCCGTTATTTATTTACAATCATATAAGGATCTAGGGTGGGGTGAAATTTCTGTAATTAAGCATCACATTTTTTTGACATTATAATTTACAAATTGGGTCTTTTTTTTTTGTTTTCTAGTATTTTGTTTTATTTTTCTTTGTTTTTTTTGTTTTGTTTTGGTTTGGGGGTATTTTTGTTGAGTTTTTTTTATTTTGTTGCTGTTTTGCTTTTGAGAAACTGTTCTAAATATAAAGCATCTAATATTGATTTCTAGCAGAGGTAAAAGGTCACATATTACGATGGGGGTGAGGTATGGGTGAAGGAACAGTTAATTATATTGACTGATACTTATTTTATCAACCTTTCCAACTTCAGCCTGGAAAGATAAAAGACAAATGAAAATATTAACTCTGACTGGATCTGAACTCAGAATGTTGGTAGTTGATTCTTTCACATTAGTACATGATCACCAATTTCTAAAGAAGGATTCTTTTCTTGACCTCAGAAAAAGGTAAAAGTAAAATTGATCCTGACAAGATTTGAACTGAGAACAAAGATATGAAACTAAATATTGTAAGGTAGTCAATTCAATGATCTCCTATTCTTGCCACACCATCATCAGTACTCCAGTATTGCTTTATTATTTATGCATGGGATAAGAATGTGTGGGGAGAGTTAGTCATCATCATCACTATGTAACATATGTTTTGCACTGGCATGAGTTGAACAGTTCGACAGGATTCTTTGGCCTTGCTTCTACAGCTAGATGCTTTCCTAATACCAATCACTTTACAATGTGTACTGAGTGCTTTTTACAAGGCACCAGCACTAGTGAGGTCACCAGGTAACTTGTAAGACAAGACCCCTCAAATGAATACAGAGTAGTATTGAGGAAGGTGGCTTTATGCCTGATGATGAGAGGTTAAAGTATTATGGAGAGAATGTTGGTAAAGGGACACCACTTTAGTGAAAGTGTTCATAGAAAGGTCCTGTAAGTGAGCTTTTGAGAAGCATGTATAAGGAAAATATCAGAAGGCCTTTTTATACAAATATTTTAATTCATTAAAAGGTAACAAGAGCTGATAAGTAATATGAACATAGATGGTGTATGTGCATGAGTCAGAGAAAGCTTTATAACTTACGTTTGAAACATGGATTCAGTTGGAAGTCATTATAAGCTAAGAGAAACTGAACTAGTGTAAACGAAAATATACTGCTCATTATATGGCAAAGTTGTGGGCTGATGGCATTTAGAAGTTCACAGAGCAAAGTTGGCATAAATGAAATAGGCTGTTCATGATGTGATCAGAGTTGAGGGCTTATATTATTCAGAGCTAGCAGCGTAAAGTTGGTGTGAAAAAAAAAAAGAGGCCATTCTCATACTGGAGAAGTGATGTTGCTCATCTGCTGTCTTCCCACTAACAGGTTAAAATGCCCGTTTCTCTTCTTGGGCTGAGAACTGCTTTTGGTAATAATACAAACCCAGCCCTGATTGGCTGGAGTTGCCATAGCACAGCTGTGCTGCAATACGATTACAAAAAAAGCTTTCCTGACATGCAACAGTATAATAAAAGGATAGAAACAGGTGTCTTGCAGTAGAGGAGACACATGGCTATCCCAGTTGGAAAAAGGAGGAAATGGTGGTGAAGATGTGTCAGAGCATGTCCTTCAGTTGCAGGAAGGTGAATATTGTTGATTAAAATTGAATCCAGTATATTATTTAATTTATCGATCATCTAAGGAGAGCAATAAGACAATGGTGTGTCTTTGTGTTTATGTTTGGTCCTGACCACTGCTTGACAACCAGTGTTTGTTTACGTGCCTGTAACATAGCAGTTCAGCAAAAGAGAAGAATAGACTGTGTACCAGGGTTAAAGAAAATTAGTATCAGGGTTGATTTATTTGACTAAACCCTCCAAGGCAAATACCCCCAGCAGGACTGCAGTCCAATGACAGAAACAAATAAAAGATATTTGTATAGATTTAATCCTGAAGTGATTATGATCAAGAAATGTGTTATTCAATTTGCAATAACATATTTTTATTTATCTAGATTCATTTTGTTTTTCTGTCAGTCAAGAGAAAATCCAGAAATAACCTGACTCCATAGGCAGACCTGTGGATCACAATCAACAAGAAGGTTTGCACATGTTTAATACAGTCTTAAATGAAAAGCAGGAACAAAGAACTAATTGAATTTAAGTTCACAATTATGGCTGAATTCAGTGTTTACAGTTTTCAGCATATTTGCTCAATTTACAATTCCATTTTATGCACTGAGTGAAAGGCATATTCACTGAGTTCAATTTATTCATTCACAATACCTGGTGTGACTCAATTAAAAACAAAATAATAATTTAGTGATTAGAAAATTGATTATTTTTCATCATTAAATGTGATGTTATTTGTGAAGTACATACGAATGCTAATAAAATATTTCATAGGTATACAGGCCATAGAAAAGAAGGTTGAAAATAGCTATTGATAGAATCACTATTGGATAGAATGCCTTGAGCATTTGTTCTGGGTGTCTACTCTCTGAGATCAAATCCTCACAAAGGTGACTATCTTTTATCTTCTAATGTAATGTACAGCTTTCAAAACCTAAGCCTGAAAAATAGATTTGATCATTAATTAAAATAACAATCTTATCCTTATCTATATAGATGTGTGGTGTGTGTGTGTGTGTGTCACACACACACACACAACAAAATAGTTGCTGTACCTCACTGAAACCAAGCACTGTGCATAGATATACAATGTTTGAAACAAACACTGAATAAAACAGACCGGATGCATTCCAACTACCCACCTTGTATTCTTCCAATATATGGTCACCACTAGAGACCATAGATTTATAAACAAGTCAGTGAGAGAGACTTTACATATCTGATTAAGCTATGAGATATAGCAGCCAAAATTCCTTCAGACCACACCCATTGGTTGAGAGGAGAACACATTAACTAAAGTTGTTCTAGGTTGCGAGCACATGCGTAAATGATGGAATAATCGTAGTGGTAATATATTTCATTATAGGTCTGCAAGGTCAGAGATGACCCGGGAACATTTAGTAGATAAGTTTGATTAATACTGATCATTTTTCATAACTAAAATAATCATTGTTATCACACCGTAACAGCAAATTGAAACAGCTAAAACACAGGAGGATTCTAATGTCAAATGTTATAATGAATGGAACAAAAGAGAATTACAGATAATACATAAAATCCCATACTATTGTGTATGTGTGTGCTTGTGTGTGTGTGTGTGTGTGTGTGTGTGTGTGTGTGTGTGTGTGTGTGTGTGTGTGTGTGTGTGTGTGTGTTGAAAGGATATAGAATAACTAGAAGAGAAAAAATAGAAGAGAAAAAGGTATTGAGAGGCAAGAGAATATTGTGTGTGTGTGTGTGTGTGTGTGCTTATGTGTGTCTGTGTCTAGGTGTATGTAAATGTGAGTGTGTGTGGATCAAGGAGTACATGTGTATGTGATAGTGTGTGTGTGTATGTATGTCTGGGTGTATGTGTGAGTGTGCATGTCTGTGTGTGTACATGTGTGTGTGTGTGTGTGAGCATTCCTAGACGTGTGTGGCTGTTTGTATGTGTATGTGTGTAACAGTGAGTCTGTGTATGTGTGTAACAGTGAGTCTGTGAATGAGTGTTTGTGTGTGTGTGTGTGTGTGTATATATACTTCTGTGTGAAACAAGTAGTGTATGTGTGTGTAACAGAGCATACATGAATGTGTGTATGTCTATGTGCATAATAGAGAGTGCATGTCTGTGCGTGTATGTATATGTCATACTGAGTGTTTGTGTATGCATGTTTGCATGTGTAACAGGGCATGCACAAGTGTGTGTATGTGTTGCTGTATATCTGATAGTGCATGAGTTGTGCCTCTCTGCAAGTGATACATGTGTATATATATATGTGTGTGTCATCTGGTGTGCATGAATGTGTGTATGTAGCAGTATATGTAGACATAATGAGAAAGAAAAATAAAAAATCTAACAGCCTTGTTCTGTCCCAAATAGAAAACATTCTGAGTCTATGGTGGGGGAGGTGCGTGGTGATGGTGTCAGCCGTGGTGATAGTGGCAACAATGGTGGTGGTGGTGGTGATAGTGGCAACACAGGTAGTGGTGGTGGTGGTGATAGTGGCAACAAAGGTGGTGGTGGTCGTGGCAACAAAGGTGGTGGTGGTGGTGGTGTTGATGTTGTTACTTGTGGTGGTAGTAATGTTATCATCATCATCATCATCACCTTCTTCACCATCATCATCACCATCACCATCATCATCGTCATCATCATCATCATCATCACCACCATCATCATTATCGTCATCACCATCATCATCGTCATCATCATCATCATCATCATCGTCATCATCATCATCACCACCATCATCATCACCACCATCATCATCATCATCATCATCATCATCACCACCATCATCATCACCACCATCATCATCATCATCATCATCGTCATCATCATCATCATCATTTTTGTTGTTGTTTCTGTTGTTTAGCTTCATGTCTAGCTCAGTCAACCAGACCCATGATCAAAGACATTCCATTTATGGTGATGCATCCTCTCCTACATTGTCCAATATGTATTTCTTTTTTTTTTTTCTTTTAAAGCTGTAAAGTTTTGTTCTGATGAGATTTATTCCGTTGTCATTTAAACCCTATTCTGGCTCTTACTGAGCAAATCTATGATCAAAAGTATTCCAGCCATGGCCATCCCATCATCTTAGCAGTTAGTAGTACGACACTGTCCAATACAGCCTTCCTTTTTTCTTAAGATGGCAGGATGTGATTTGAAGGAATTTGGTTGCTTTTTCAAGCAAGGCAAGCAGCCACATTGCTACTGTCATGTTAGATCTCAGATTTGTTCTATAGACAGAAATGGTCGAGCGCTGTTAAAATTACACAATCTAATTCTATCCCTCTCTACCAGAATTGTCTAACTTCCACTGACCTCCAGTGAAATAATTAGTACCAGCGAAATATTAATTTGCCCCAATTCAAGTGAGTACCAGATTGGCGTAGTTGTGTAGTCCTGCGCCTCTGGAGCCGGCGATCCGGGTTCAAATCCCACTGGGACTGTGAGAAAAAAGAACCCTCACACTTGGTTGTCTGAGCACTCACCATTGTACCCAGCTGGAAATGGGTACTTAGCCCTTCTCAGGGTCGCAGCACACATCACAACAGTGCTAGAAACCAGAGAAACCAAACCTACCTAAGGCGTACTAAAACAGACAGCAGGTGGACATCCAGGAGTCATGACTTGGATGTGACCCAACTACCCTAGAGTGTCAGGAGTTAAGGGCTGAAACACATGCCTAAAGGGGGTTTCTCCTCTGAGGACCACCTGCTGTTACACTCTCCCAGAGTTTCTTTCCACTTAAAGGGCAGCAGATTGGCAGAATTGTTAGTAATCTGGACAAGATTTCCAGCTTTGCATTCTGAGTTCAAATTTCACAGAGGTCAACATTGCCTCTTATCTTTTCAAGGTTAATAAAATAAGTACAAGTCAACCATACCCCTCCCCTGAAATTTCAGGCTTTGTACGTATAGTAGATAGAATTATTCTAAGGCAACAAGCTGGCAGATCTGTTACTGTGCTGGGCAAAAATGCTTAGCAGCATTTCTTCTGGTTCTTTATGTTCTGACATCATATGCTGCTGCGATCAACTCAGCCTTTCATCCTTTTGAGGTCAATAAAATAAGTTTCAGTTGAACAAAAACAATCAACTTACTCATCCTCTAAAATTGCTAGACTTATGCTGAGATTTGAAAGAATATATTAAGTTTGATTCAATAATGTACATCGTTTCACTTCTGTTTCTGGTAGGTTGAGCAAGCACACAAAAGTCCCCTCTCGGCTATGGTATGGCATTCATACCTTTCCCATTAGCAAAGTTATGTGAAACAATTTTCAAACTGGAATCAGAATTAGGTGGATTAGTGCATGAATTAATAAATACAGATTTAACAGAAAAAGTAATTGTTTCTAATTTAGGCACAAGGACAGCAGCTTTGAAAGAAGGAGTTAGTTAATACCATTAACAGTATTGGATGCCTTAACTTATGTAGTTTTAAGTTATATCTTCTTCAACTTTACATCATTCTTTTTTAAGAAATTAATCGAGAAAATAAATCTCAACTTCTATCAATTTATTCAACTTTATATTGGTTTCAGGAGTCGCTGTGTGGTAAGTAGCTTGCTTACCAGCCACATGGTTCCGGGTTCAGTCCCACTGCGTGGCATCTTGGGCAAGTGTCTTCTACTATAGCCTCAGGCCGACCAAAGCCTTGTGAGTGGATTTGGTAGACGGAAACTGAAAGAAGCCCATCGTATATATGTATATATATATATGTGTTTGTCCCCCTAGCATTGCTTGACAACCGATGCTGGTGTGTTTATGTCCCCGTCGCTTAGCGGTTCGGCAAAAGAGACCGATAGAATAAGTACTAGGCTTACAAAGAATAAGTCCCGGGATCGATTTGCTCGACTAAAGGCGGTGCTCCAGCATGGCCGCAGTCAAATGACTGAAACAAGTAAAAGAGAGAAAAGAGTAAGAGTATATGTAAGAACAAAAATTTTTTTTTAAAGACCTAAAAAGCAATACTGGAAAGAAAGAATCAAATGAAAAATGTGTGAAATTATGTAGAAACCATTTATTAAAATAGATATAAGATACTAGATCTTTAAAAATGTTTTTCTGTGTTATATCATTTTGTGGGTTAAGGCATATATCTTGGAACCAATTAGCAACCTAAGTTGAGGTATGCCTGTGCTTGATTGCTTCTTTATTTTATGGCTCCCAGAGGGATAAAGGCAAGGTTGACTTTGGCAGGATTTAAACAAGATGTAGAGCCAGAACAAATTCTGTAAGGTGTGCGTGTAGAGCTTGTTGAAGAACTCACCAAGGTTGTGAGGGTGGGAATCATTCATTACCTGATGGTAAAAAGAATGAAGGGAAGATAGATATCTGTAAGAAATGCATGATGAAGCAATACTCTTTTACTCTTTTACTTGTTTCAGTCATTTGACTGTGGCCATGCTGGAGCACCGTCTTTAGTTGAGCAAATCGACCCCAGGACTTATTCTTTAGAAGCCTAGTACTTATTCTATCGGTCTCTTTTGCCGAACCACTAAGTTACGGGAACATAAACACACCAGCATCGGTTGTCAAGCGATGCTGGGGGAACAAACACAGACACACAAACACATACACACACACATATATATATACATATACATATATACGACGGGCTTCTTTCAGTTTCTGTCTACCAAATCCACTCACAAGGATTTGGTCGGCCCGAGGCTATAGTAGAAGACACTTGCCCAAGATGCCACGCAGTGGGACTGAACCCGGGACCATGTGGTTGGTAAGCGAGCTACTTATCACACAAAATTCATAAACTTAAGTGAAACGAAACTGATAAAAAAAAAGAAAAAGAAACTCTCTGAATTGTTACTCCTGTTATTAAAGGAGGCAAAAACATCTTTAAAGCCGTTGTTTCTTCTTTTTATTAATCAGATTCTCTTTGTTTTGTTTTTTTGTATCCTATTCATTATTTCTATTGAGTTGTTAAAGAATATAACATGAAGATTGATTCCACTGAGTGTGCAAGAGAGGGCAGGGGCGATTTTAAGGCAGTTCTCAGGAAAATGGGAAAGGGAAGTGTGCGTGCGTGTATGTGTGTGTGTTTGCGCGCGTGCGATCATGTGTGTGTACGCGTGCGAGCGCGTGATTGTGTGGTAATTCGAAGGCATCACTCATGCAAGAGACAAACATTTTAAGGCAGATTGTTTTTTTCATTGAAATGAGAGAAGATGGGTAGGAGGTGTACGGAAGAAGAGAAGCATGAGATGTAGTTCTCATGTAAGATGAAAAAAAAAAAAAGAGATAATGGGGTGGGATATATAACACAGTGTCATGCCTTTTCTTGCATTCTATTATTTAGACTTCATGTTATTTATCCGATTGTCGTTTTTAATATGCTTCGATTCTTCAAGTGTGAGATAGTGGTGTGTTCTTCTGCGAATGTGTGATTACGTATTTGAGCACTGTCATGGTATTAGCTGTCAGAATTGAAAGTAGAACTGACAAGGAACGTTACTGCTGGTTTGAGTTGATTATTTGGCTACTGACTAGCCGGAGCTATCTATCTGTCTGTCTGTCTATCTCACTATCTCTCTCTCTATATCTATCTATCTATCTATATATCTATCTATCTATCTATCACTCGTTCACCTCTGTTTGTGTCCGTAGAATTTATCAAATTAGAAAACGCAAATTTAATATAAAAATATATTTTCTGAAATTGCAAATTATTTAAATTATAAAAATATAATTTTCAACAGAGAGAATTTATCAAAATAGAAAACAGGACCACTCTGCTTTAGTAGTACCCTTATACTCTGTGTGTTTTCAAACGTATGGATATAGGTGTCAAATTTGTTCCAATAACTTTCGAGTGACAGATAGATAGATAGAGAGAGAGACAGACAGACAGACAGACAGACAGATAGCTCGCTCCGGCCAGTCATGGTATTAGCTGTCAGTAGCCAAAGAATCAACTCAAACCTTGTCAGATTTTTCTACTTTCACTTCTGACAGCTAATACCATGACAGTGACCGTATTTGTCTAGTCGTGTATATATATTTAATCATTAATACAAGATATACACAGGGTAATATGCAGAGCCTTTTTACACATTGATAATATAGATTTTACTTTAATTTAATATAGATTTTACTTTAATTTAATATAGATTTTATTTTATGGTTCCCGTTTTTGTAAGTGCGTGTGTACTTTGTTTTTAAGCGTGTTTCGTTTATGCGTATTAATCCACCTCTGAAGGCGCGCTCGTTCTTGCGTGTGTTCGTGTGTTGGGCTCATTTGTCAAGTGACTTGAGATGGTGTTGAAACTGAAACTTAACATAGTGGAAGAGACATACAAACGCACACATATTTCTTTATGTTCGTGCCATTTATTTTGTGACTAATGAGTGCCAAAAATATTCCGTCATACATCTACGATATATGCGAACTGATACAGTGACGTTGTTAAACATATAGATACGCACAAATATAAATGCACATACACACATCATATATACGTATACACACACGCGCACACTCACACACACACACACACGCATTCGAGGACAGAAATTAACTCTTCTCTGTTATCTGAATGGTAAAACCAAAATCTTTTAAGAAATTTGCCTACTAAGACTGTTGGTGCTGCTATTACTCTGTTCCTGCTGCTACGAATGTCAGATTTTAATAGAATCACTTACAGAAGAAATACATGCGCAAATTTGAGTTTTTTAATAAAACATCACAATTTCATGTATGCAGAGGAACGATTGATAGTAAATAATTTGTTGTTGATGTAAAAGCATGCTCCGGTTCATCACATACTTTTAAGTTAACACACACACACACACACACAACGAGACATACCTCAACTTACGTCGGTAACAATTTCCAAGACATGCGACTTAAATCGGAAAACGATGTAACTGGGAGAAACATTTTTTAAATGTATTAGCTTATATCTATTGTAATAAATAATTTGTACATGTTTTCACGTGTATTTTATTTGAATTTCCGCTTCAGTTTTGGTTTTTAAATGTTTTCTTTTCATAATTTTTATGCTCTTGACGTAAAGTCGAATAAATCGACTGAACTTGAAGCTTATTTCTTTCCTATTAATTTCTGTAAAATAAACATATAAATTCGAAAAGATGTAACGCGAAACGAGCAAGTTGAGGTTTACATATAATTATTTTAATATTGCATCATATATATAAATAATAAGCTATAATTATTAAACCTCTGTTATTTATATAATTATTCTCGAATTGACGTAAAAAAAGAATCGGTGCAAAAATTATTCTTCCCACAAAGAACATTTTCCAAGAGCTAATTAATCAAAATATTAGAGGAGTTCGTTTAAACAACGAGCGCTATTTAAACGCAAACTGATCGTTTTTTTTTTATTTAGTGATGTAGTCAGTCCAAAAACAAAGACTGATGTTTTCGTGTTGCTTGTTATGAATTATTGTAAAAATTAGCATTGGTCACAACAAAAGGAGCGCTTGGGACCAACAGACAAGACTTTTATGCCTTTAGAAACATTCCAATGCACTGATGCAGCATCTATTGTAGAAAGAGAAGGGGTGGTGAGATGAGAATGTTGATTTGTTGACAAAAGACAGAAGTAGAGGTTTACGTCATGCTTAAATTTTTATATGACGTTTATCATGTAAAATTTTACGTTTCGTTTGTGTGTCTTTTTTATGGCTTTAATATGAGATTTTCTTCTTCCCTCGCAAAAACAAAATAATATAAAGGGATCGATAAGGGGTGGCTGTTTTTTTTTAATTATTTCAAAGTGAGGAATATTTGCATCGCATAATTACATTTTATTTATACCTTTTTTTTTATCTCTCGCTCTATCTCCTTCTCCCCACTTTATTCTCTCTCTCTCTCTCTCTCTCTACACACACAT
>NC_068984.1:56002736-56004370 GCF_001194135.2 Octopus bimaculoides
TTTCTTTATTCATACACACACACACACACACATTTTTACATACATATATACATGCAAACATACATACATACATACATACATACATACATACATACATACATACACACACACATGATCTTCCTCAATAGACTTCTGTTGGCCCAAGTCTACGGTTGAAGACATTTGTCAAGGTGCTACCCAGTAAAATTGAATGCAAAACCACATGAATGTAAAGTAAATTTCATAAACACATCCATGTTTGTACCAATATCATTAACAAAATATAAGTTTGTGACAAACTCACTGGCATCAGTTCAGTCTTCATGCCTGTCCTCATTTATGATCATAAATTTTTGGTAACATCAAAAAGAATGATTGCAAATACAAGCAATTAAAATGGGGTTCCTCCAAAAGACCCCTGGAGTAATGTTTCTCAACAAGGTATATAGCTTGGCAATCAGGGAGTCTCACCAGGTCGAGCCACTATTTCTTCATATTGAAAGGTCATAGTTCTGGTTCTACAGACATGATTAGAATGTCACAGAAAAGAATCAAAGGATGGAATTCTTCAAGCCAATCCAACCAGCAGGAAACCTAGTGGTAGACCAAAAATGAGATGTTGGATAATATTCATAGTCTCAGATGGTCATGCTTGAGAATTCAACTGGAAAGTCTAATGACAGTTGCTTTTGATAGGACCTTATAGAGGACTCTACCAAAACCCTCTCAGGAATAGTGGACAAAAAAGATGGACAAATGGGAATTTGTGTAATGAGACCCTTGCTCATGTCACGACTTTATTTTACCAACTTTATTGTTTTCTTTTTTGTTTTTTGCCCTTTGCAAATCACCACTTTTTCCTCATATTTTTTTCTTATTGTCATTATTGTATAAAATATGCAACAATAAGATCCAGATGAAGGCTTTCTATCCAGTTACATTAGAAAAGAGTAAAAAGTGAGAAAGCAATATCAACAGGTTCTGGGAGCAACAGTTTCAAGAACATCTCTAGTTACAGGTCCAAGAACAGGCTCAAAGACAATGAAAGAAATTACTTCCTGTTCAGTATCAGTAAATAGTAACCAGAAATACACTTCCCAACTCACCCATCCACATCTAGTAGTACCACTCCATCATTCTTTAACAACAGGAAAGAGATAGGAAATAAATGATGGTGACAAACTATAGAGGATAAAAAGAAAGTGATGGACAGATGATTAGAACCAATTTAACCATCTACCAACAGTTATACTTGTAGCTCCCAGGTGTCTTTATTATCCATTCCAACTCATGAGTTGCTTAGAAGTAGTTTCAGTACTCATCATCATCATCATCATCGTTTAACGTCCGCTTTCCATGCTAGCATGGGTTGGACGATTTGACTGAGGACTGGTGAAACCGGATGGCAACACCAGGCTCCAATCTAATTTGGCAGAGTTTCTACAGCTGGATGCCCTTCCTAACGCCAACCACTCAGAGAGTGTAGTGGGTGCTTTTACGTGTCACCCGCACGAAAACGGCCACGCTCGAAATGGTGTCTTTTATGTGCCACCCACACAAGCCAGTCCAGGGGCACTGGCAACGATCTCGCTCGAAAATCCTAAAGGAGCCAGTCAGGCGGTACTGGCAACGGCCACGCTCAAAATGGTGCATCT
>NC_068984.1:56004380-56007797 GCF_001194135.2 Octopus bimaculoides
CTGGATGCCCTTCCTAACGCCAACCACTCAGAGAGTGTAGTGGGTGCTTTTACGTGTCACCCGCACGAAAACGGCCACGCTCGAAATGGTGTCTTTTATGTGCCACCCACACAAGCCAGTCCAGGGGCACTGGCAACGATCTCGCTCGAAAATCCTAAAGGAGCCAGTCAGGCGGTACTGGCAACGGCCACGCTCAAAATGGTGCATCTCATGTGCCACCCGCACAAGAACCAGTCCAGGGGCACTGGCAACGATCTTACTTGGCTTGCCGGGTCTTCTCACGCACAGCACATTTCCAAAGGTCTCGGTACTATATATTTTAATTTCTAAATATGTAATACATGCAAATGAAAAGTAGTTGATGTTGTGGGGTACTGTAATCCAGCTCAGGAAACTGATGGGCAAACAGCCAAGAAGTTAGGAGTACAGAGACAGACTACAGCCAAGACACTTAATTCTCAAATGGGGAAGCCGACTTAGCTGCAGAGATGTGCCATAGTACTTTTAAAAGGAATATAAGAGTTCTATAAAACTGATGAACATTTTTGTTAAGTTGCAGTGCTGAATTCAACTTTTGTGACATAAATTTAGAGAGAGAAATGAACTCTGTCAAACAAACTTACTCTAAACATATGGATATAATGAGAAGGTTTCTACTTGGCCACTAAACCTGCTACAAATAATGATTTTCAATTTTGGCACAAGGGCAGCAATTTCAGAGGAGGGGATAAGTCAATTACATTGACCCCACCACCCCAGTGTTCAACTGGTTCTTATTTTATCAACCCAGTAAGAATGAAAGGCAAAGTCAACCTGCCAGATTTGAACTCAGAACGTAAAGACAAAATGTTTCTATGCATTTTTGCCCAGCATGCTAATAATTCGGCCAGCTCACCACCTTAAACCTGCTACAAATAATAGCTATGTTGTTTTAAACATGAAAGGACATCTTGGATAATGTAGTTCTAGATACACTTTGCCTGAAATAAAGATAAGATGGTCATTGCTGGATTGTCTTTGATTGTAGATTTGCTCAATCAAGTCTGCTTCAGGGTAAATGAACAACAACCCTAAATGCACTATGTGAATAAAAAGCTTTTACTGGGTCTCCTACAACCCTATGGTTTCTGGGACTCATAAATTGCTTAGAAAGTTCACAATGGGGAGTGAATTACAATGATTTCTAGGTGCACTGACTTAACAAACTCTGTCTTACTGATAATCTATTTACTTTCATTTCTTTTCATGGATCTATTTTAAAACGGGGGTCACATTTTTCATTAATGTTTTACGTAGTGTTTTTGGTACCGAAAGACTTTCAAACTTCGTATACTTATCTATTTTGTGCTATAGAACAGAAAAATATTTTTGTATTCGAATTTATTTCATGTAAAAAATTGTCTTATTTCGATAATTTCAACCAATCACTGACAAGTATTCAGTTGTTTATATTTACTCCTTTGGCTGATTAAGCAATGTAAAGTGTATTTAATCTCCATACCTTCGTTTTATTTTCTTTTTTCATTTTAAATTTGCTTTAACCCTAACCCTAACCCTAACCCTAGGGTTAGGGTTAGGGTTAGAGTTAGGGTTAGGGTTAGGGTTAATTGTTTCAGAATCGTTTGTTTATGTAGTCGGCACTTAATGTATATCGGCTGAATGGACGTCAGTGATTGGTTGAAATTACAGAAATACGACAACTTTAACATGGAATAACTTATGGATTTCTTTTTTTTTAAGAAGACTAAGAGAAAAAGATGTTTTATATCACACATTCTACCAGTGTTCCAAATTTCAAAGTGTTTCGTTAATGAAAAATGTGGCCCCCGTTTTAAAAAAGATCCCTTTTCATTTTAAAGTTAGGCCAAGTGCTGTCATACATTTTAGCAAGGCATTTGTGCACCACTTCATCAAATAGTTCTTTCTAAAGAAATTATTGGCGGAAATAAAATATAGATATTCTGCATGCTGTTATATACATACAATGATTGTTTGGATGACAATTATTTATTTATGCTATGATATAGGTTGCAACAAAGAGAAGAGCATGAACTAGAAGCATTAATGTGTCTAGTGTGGTGTCTAGCATATCAGCATTCAAATCCTAATGGAATTCCCTTTATTTTCAATCCATTGGGGAGGTCAGTAACATAAGTATATATAATAAAATATAGATAATTGTTGTTGATAAAGTATGCATATGTATAATTGGTTGAATTGACTCCAGTCTGTAACTGGTATTTTTTTTTTATTGATTAATCTTTTCCCCAAGTCAACTGATGATAAAATTTTAATATTTTTAATTGAATAAGTTCCAATTAGTTGGTTACTAAATCTTGCACATGTTTTCACATTGGGCAGCAGTTCTCTTCCAGTATCTTCAAGGAGTTGCATATTACATATTTCCCAGTTGCACTCGACAGCGTTCAGAACATCCTTAAAGGTTCAACACCATCTGCAGTTCATTCACATAGATGATTATAGCCTTTCATTTATGTCGCAAATGTCCATGAGGCAAATGACTAACTCTTGTTTCATCCATTAAAGCTGAATGGTTCTTCACTAGAAACTAGTTCCCTGTCCTTCATTTAAATCACATTGAGCTCAGTTTCCTGACTCAAGTTCTTGTTCCATCCCAGATAAGAATCAGTTATAAAAAGTAGAGTTAGTTCAATAATATATATACATATATGTGTGTGTGTATGTAGGTATGTATGCATAGTGTGTATGCACACACACACATGCACACACACACACACACACACACACACACAAGTATATATGTATATGTCCACTCTGCTGGGTGGTGTTAGGAAGAGCATCCAGCCATAAAAACCCTGCTGAAACAGAAAGAGGTTGGTGCAGGCTCCTGCCTGGACAGCTCCTGCCAAACTGTTTAACCCATGCCAACATGATGATGATGACGATGTATATGTATATATTTATGTCTGTCTTGAGCCTATAGGCTCATTAGATCAGAGCTTATTCTGGTTTACAAAGAATTTAAATGACTGAAAATACAAGACTTTTCAGAATTCTCCTACTGAATAAGTTGCTAGTCCATGACAAGTTTAATCCCTATGCACCATTTGTAACCATTTATACTGCTTCAATTAAGAATACCAGATTTTTATTCTGCCAGGTGGCTGCTTGCTGTACCAGTGAGTATTCTATTCAACTGTTTCCTATATCAAACAGGACAAATCTCATCCAGGCATGTGGCTGTCTGTAAGTACTCACCATTGACAAGGTCCAAAGCCAAAATGCATCTGGCTTTCTCATTAGCTGATAATGGGATAATTTTCAAAGCAACAAAGCTTAATGTCATTGACTTGCCCCTTCCCTAAAAAAGTTGCTGAGCTTATGCCAGAATTAGAAAAAAATTATTATTATTATTATTATTATTATTATTATTAT
>NC_068984.1:56009260-56013966 GCF_001194135.2 Octopus bimaculoides
ATATATATGTATATATATATATGTATATATATATATATATATAACGAATGGAAAATTTAACAAAAGCATAACGAATAGAAAAGCTGACAAAAGCATAACAAATGGAAAATTCGTAGTTAATTCCTTATCAGTTGACATCCACAAGATCATTACAATTTTGTGCTCAGCTTCTTTCAGTTTCCATCTACCAGATTTACTCACAACACTTTGGTCAGCCCAGGACTATAGTAAAAGACACTTACCCAAGGTAATATTCAGTGGGACTGAACCCAGAACCATAAGGCTGAGAAGCAAACTTCTTACCAAACAACTATGCCTACACACATAGCTGTTAAGTATTTTGAATAATATTATTAGTAGTAGGTTCTAACTCACCTATCTCTCAGTGGTTGTCCCCTATTCAACCTGTTTAGTTATATGAGTACCTGAGTTACATCAAAAATTTATAATATGAGTTTACTTTTCAGGACGTGTGAGTTTTATGCTTTTAACAACCTTAACAATGGAATGAATTTGAAAACATAACTGAAATCTTTAACAAAATGAACAAAGTAATGAAATTTCATCATCATCATTATCACCAACATCATCATTGTCGTCATCATTTTGTGTCCACTTTCCCTGTTGCCATAGATCGGACTGGCCATCATGGCTCAAATCATTTCTCATTTAGAATTACTACCCTTTTGATGGATCACAAAACCACATCATATGAATTCTATTTTGACATTATTTCTATAGCTTTATGCTCTTCCTAATACCAACCCTTTTACAGAGTGCACTGGCTGCTTTTTATCATGGTTCCAGCACTAGAGAGAGAGATTGTCATGTCCTCAGTAACTCTTATATGTCCTAGATGTAACTTTAAAGTACTTTCGGTAGTAGGACCCTGGTTCAGGAGTTCCAAGGTTCTTAGCCATGATGGTTCCCCTAAGCCATTGTTGTTCCCCTAGCCATTATTGTTCTGACTTAAAGTAGTACCAACTGTCAGGGTCCAAGCTATTGGTGAATTAGTATATTAGAGCTTGCCTACCTGTGCATGTGAAAACTGGATTGGTGAACTCTATGAAAGAAACCATGAAAGGCGGCGAGCTGGCAGAAACATTAGCACGCCGGGGGAAATGCTTAGCGGTATTTCGTCTGCCATTACGTTCTGAGTTCAAATTCCGCCGTGGTCGACTTTGCCTTTCATCCTTTCGGGGTCGATAAATAAAGTACCATTTACGCACTGGGGTCGATGTAATCGACTTAATCCCTTTGTCTGTCCTTGTTTGTCCCCTCTATGTTTAGCCCCTTGTGGGCAATAAAGAAATAAGAAACCACCATGATTCAACAGAGGAGAAGATAGCTGCAGTAAGGTATTGAGGAGTACAGAGAGAATGATGAGGCAATAAAGACACTTTGGTCATCCACTGCATCTGTCTCTATCCCAAATCATCTTGACCTGGTTTTGCCACTAGATTGAAGGTGTCACAGACAAAAGAATGGGGCTGATGGGGCACAACACTTCTTCATTTTAAACAAAGTCAACATGCAAGTCATTGGTCATCTCCAAAGATAACTAGATGGTCCTTGTCACTCTGACAGATGAACAAGAGTAACACTAAAGGTTTCTCTTAACCCTATGTTAACCTCACTCATTTAACATCACTTCATAAAGAGAACAACACGAAATTTATGCATCAAAATACGAAAATAATAACATTTACAAAATGTGGCATTTCTGAACTCCTGCTAGTGTTTATTAATAGCTTGGAAAATGGTAAATGGTGTAAATATGTATTTCTAACATGCTCCAAGAATATTACTAAAAATGAAAGATCTATAAGTTTTCTCTGAACATTTAACTCTTTTGATACCAACCTGCCTGAGATCGCCGTTAGTTCAAGCAGCCATAAGGTAAAATAATCCTTTCTACTAAAAGCACAAGGCTTTAAATTTTTTTGGCAGGGGTATAGCCCAGTACTCAACAAGTACTTATTTTATTGACCCTAGAAGGATGAAAAGCAAAGTCTACCTCGGCGGAATTTGAACTCAGTACATGGAGATGGATGAAATAATGCTAAGTATTTTGCCCAACATACTACCAACTCTGCCAGCTCACTGTCTTTCCATAAGGTAAAATAATGACTAGCAGAACTCTTTTATTAATTTTGCTTACCTCAGCCACTATAACCACAATCCATACTGCTATAAAATATATATATCTATATGTATATAGATATATATATTGGTCTTTCAAATACACAGAATTATAATGATAAAATAGCTGGGTTTTTTAATTAGGGCCCCTTTTTTAATCTAGGCCTAAGTGAGAATTCTTTATAACATCTGCTACATATTCAGAACTAACTTCATCCACTCATGCCTTCAATATGTTTTAGTAAACTTAATAAATCAATATTTGTCTTTCTTTATATGTACATCTATATTTATTCTTAGCCACACACCCGCATTCCATGTGTAACAGGTTTCATAGTGACCTGGTTTTCTCTCCAGGTTATTGATGTATCAATTCAAATCTGATGACAATCCCATGTGAAAGAGAATATGACCATAATAAAATGCTACCACTTGCTTACCAGCCATCCCAAATCCATAGACTGCTCAGCAAACTGTGTACTTTGGATAATGAAAAATGAAGCAACTATTTTATTTATTTTTAATATACACATAGTTGGTTGAAAGAAACTCATCCATCAGGGAATCACGTGACAGTTTGAGAAAACCAATCTCAGATTTCATCAGAAGGACTGGTAGGTAGGGTAAGGTGCCAATGAAGGGCAGAAAATGCCACGTCCAGCATTATGGATGTCATAAAAAAAACGTGGGAAAAAACCCCCAGTGAGGATACTTTTGTTCACTGGAGTTATGTCCCTTCAATAGGGTTCAAGAAAATACCATCATGATGTATGTGGTAATTGCCTCTAGAGTGGAGTTGAGGCTGAGATGAGGGTATGATAGGATTGATGGGTGAAGGAAGTGCAGATGGGAGAAGTGTCAGTCTTAAAATCATGTGTGGCTATGTATATGTTTGTATATACATAAAGACATGATTGTGTGTGTTTGTACATAATAAAGCTTGGTGGAGAAAACCTTATGTCAAACTCACAGATTGTGGTGAAGGGATATCCCAATGATAGAAGCTATAATGTTTATATTCATGGTGCAGTCTACCAGTATCCAAGGTTATATCTGCAGTCATAGAAGTAGGATCAGAAAAATTCATTTTACAGTTCAAGTAGGTGTCTGGGTAAAGATAGTTCTCTAGTATAACTCTTTTCTCTGCTAATCAGAGCCTACACCTTCTACTGCAACTAAAATAAGGTTTGCACCTCTCCAATACTTTCCACTTGATGTATTCTGGGAGGTAGAGCAAGATTTACCCATTATGATACAGTGGACTTTTTATATCAAGGGATTACTTATATAGGGCACTGGAGTTCACTAGGGCCTACACTGAGATTAGAAAAAAGAAATGGACATCATTGTACATGAAAGAAAAACCTTACTTTTCAACAATGGATTAGAGCTTTGGCCAGATGAACTGACCTGATATCCACCTTCAAAGTAGTGGTTGCGAACAGCTGACAGTACTGATGTGAGTGACCTCACTGGCATTTTTATCCAGAATGTACTAAATAAGAAGTTCCCTTCAACTAGCTGCAGTGCTTTGGCAACATTGAGCTGTGTTATTAGAAGTCCAATCTGCAACCACGTGGTTCAGTCCCAGTATGCAGTACTTTCTGCAAGTATCTTCTACTACAGCCCAAAGCTGACCAATGCTCTGTGAATGAATTAGGTAGATAGGAACTAGTGTTGGATTGTTTACATCACCATAACTGAGCAGTTCAACAAAAGAAACAAATGGAATAAGTACCAGACTTAGAAATAAAAACTGGAGTCAATATATTAGACTGAACCTATCAGGGCAATGCCTCAGTATGGTTGCAGTCCAATGACTGAAACAAGTAATAGAAAAAACGTAAGAGATATTTATATTTTTATTCTTTCATTAACCAGAACATTAGCAACAGTAAAATACTTATCCGTTGTACAGTCACTTGTATTGATGAACTGCACCTTGCACCATAGCATTTCTTAACAGCTAAGTAGACAGAACCATTGCAAGTTAAGCATATTTTTTTTCGTGTCACTGCTGCAGTGACGGGAGATTGAACCTTTAACAGTTTGAGTCAGCAGGTGGTATGAACAGTGTCTTATCAACTCTGAGAGTTGTACAAACCACTATCAGTATACTGTTGCTTTTGTGTTATTTTGTCATATATAATAACTATTATTTATTTACTTTTTTTTTTCATTCTAAGGTCAAACTTTGCTTCTCTGGTATTTTCAATGCCTGAAATATTTATGATGCCATTTCTATATTTTTGATTTATAATTTTATCTGCAATAATACAAGCCTATATATATGTGCGTGTGTGTGTGTGTGTGTGTGTGTGTGTTTATACACACACAAATATATAATAAAAATACATATATATAGGCGCAGGAGTGGCTGTGTAGTAAGTAGCTTGCTTACCAACCACATGGTTCCGGGTTCATTCCCACTGCGTGGCATCTTGGGCAAGTGTCTTCTACTATAGCCTCTGGCCTACCAAAGCCTTGTGAGTGGATTTGGTAGACCGAAACTGAAAGAAGCCCGTCGTATATATGTATATATATATATATATGTATGTATGTGT
>NC_068984.1:56014305-56018768 GCF_001194135.2 Octopus bimaculoides
ATATATATATATATATATATATAATTTTCAATTCGTTGTATTTCTTTAAAAGGTAGACAGACAGACAGATAAAGATAGATATGGCTGGTTTATGGGGTTACCCTAGTTTTCATACCTAGAAATGTTCAGCTTTACAGCATTTCTTCAATGCTAAAACCCATAAGCCAATGGGATTTAGGGTCTGAAGATTTACTGTAAAGTTGTGAGCTTTATGGATGTGAAACCCAGGGTAACCCCATAGACCACCATATCTATTTTTATCTATATACTCCACTACCGTATAATTTAGAGTGTGCTTCATTTTTAGATTTATGATTTACTGACAATATATCATCATCCTCATCGTTTAACGTCTGCTTTCCATGCTAGCATGGATTGGATGATTTGACTGAGGACTGGTGAACCAGATGGTTACACCAGGGTATATATATATAGATATATATAGATATATCATCATTTAACGTCCGGTGTCCATGCTGGCATGGGTTGGACAGTTTAACCGAGGCTACACCAGACTCCAGCCTGATTTGGCATGGTTTCTACAGCTGGATGCCCTTCCTAATGCCAACCACTCCAAGAGTGAAATGGGTGCTTTTACATGCCGGTTGTGTGACACCAGTATCTGTCATGACTACGATTTCACTGGGCTTGTTGGGTTTCAAGCACGGCATATTGCCAAAGGTCTCAGTTATTTGTCATTGCATCCATGAGGCCCAATGCTCAAAAGGTGCTTTTCACATGCCACTGGCATAGCTGCTAGTTATGCGTCACCAGAATTGGCTATCACTTCGCCTTACTGGCACTTGTGCCAGTGGTATGTGAACAAAACATTGGACTGACTCCTGTGCAGGTGGCACATAAAAAAACACCATTTGAGTGTGGCCGTTGCCAGTACTGCCAGACTGGCCCTTGTGCCGGTGGCATGTAAAAAGCACCCACTACATTCTCGGAATGGTTGGCGTTAGGAAGGGCATCCAGGTGTAGAAACTCTGCCAGATCAGATTGGAGTCTGATGTAGCCTTCGGGTTCCACCAGTCCTCAGTCAAATCGTCCAACCCATGCTAGCATGGAAAGCAAACGTTAAATGATGATGATGATGATGATGATGATGATAATGGTGTGTGTGTATATACATATATATACATATATGTGAGTGTGAGTGTGTGTGTACACACCAACCCATGCACACACCCATGCACTCACATTTAATTTGCAACTGAAGCTGTGGAAAAAGCTTTAAGGTAGCTTTGGATTAAGAGTTGATCTTTGGACTGTTGCTGTTGCAATGCAAGCCAGAATCTGATCAACTCCTGCTGGGTCTGGACAAGGTATCATCTGATTACATCAATGACGATCTGTCCTAGTTCTTAGATGAACTGGTCATGAATTAGGTATCTTGCACATACCTGTCTGTGTGTGTATTTTCTCTTTTTCTTCTTGTTTCAGTCACTTGAGTGTAGCCATATTGGAGCATCAACTTGAAGGATGTAATCAAACAAGTTGACCCCAGCAATAATAGTTTTTTTTCAGCCTGGTACTTATTTTGTCAATCACAGTTTTAGCTGAGCTGCTAAGTTTCAGAAATGTAAATAAACCAACACTGGTTGTCAAGTAGTGGTGGGTGACAAACACACACACACACACACATACACACAGAGATATATCACATGCACATACACACAAATAAACACACACAAGGACTGTACACCTGTACACACACACACAAACACATGCCTATATTTACATTATTCTTTTATTCTTATTCATTTATTCTTTTTACTAAAACTGTCATTAGACTGTAACATACAAAAATTTTAATCAATTATTCTATATATCATCCACAGTATTTAATCTATTTATATTAGCATTCTCTGTTCATCAAATGACTGAGTTAAACTATTTTTTAGTGAATAACTTCTCTTTAGTAAAATAAAGTACTTTTATCAGTATAGAGAAACACAGACACATATGTGCACATACATCCACACGTGTATGTGTACGTGTATGTTAGAGTAAACATAAACAAATACATATGCATGTGTATACATATTTTTCCTTTCAAATCTCACCAACCATCAAATAAAAATGAAGGAGCCTTGGATAGTATAGTTCAAGGTCCGCTCCCCAAAAATATGATTGGACAGCAATAGTAAAAATCGACAGGTTGCTGGTATTTATAGAGCGCTAAACACTTTCGGTACGCAAATTAGGGACTTCTTCATAGAGTAACTGTTGAGTATATAGACAGTTTGATTGCTTCTTTCACTGGAGATTGTCAAAATGATGTGGATGCCTCTGATGAGAACCCAAAAAGGTTTGAAAATCAATTAAGGTTGTTCATCATTTTTTCAGTCTGCAGAGAAATGGCTAAAATTTGCCGTTTATAATTATACTATATGTTACGTGTGTATGTATATATATATATATATATATATATAGAGAGAGAGAGAGAGAGAGAGAGAGAGAGAGAGAGAGAGAGAGAGAGAGAGAGTAACAAACTGAGGAAAAGAAATCCTTCAAAGGGGTGTGTAAAACATCCAATTCACTGGTATGTCAGTTGAATTCCATATAAACATTGGTATAATGCAAATATAAAGATAAATTAAATAGAGAGATACTATTGACAATCCAATATTATAATATTACAGGATATGCTATGAATATAATATAACATAATATTATATAATATAAACAATTATTAAAAGAACATAAAAGGCCAACAAATTGTTTCGACATATATATTTTTTTCTGATATATATAAATAATAACAGTTCCCTTATGTATAAAGTCACTTCTGGGTCATGGTTTTGTCTATTTTTAAATCATGACCCTGAAGTGACTCTATATATAAGGGAACTGTTATTATGTATGTATATCAGAAAAAATATATATAAGTCGAAAATTTGTTGGCCTTTTATGTTTTCTTTAATAATTGTTTATGTCATATAATATTATGTTATGTTATATTATATTCATAGTATTTCCTGTAATATTATAATGTAAATAAATTATTGGATCGTCAATAGTATCTGTTTAATTTATCTTTATATATATATATATATATAAATGATATAATATATACACAAGGTGTGATGAATAAACTGTCATCTAAATTACTCAAAAGTGAAAATAACACTGACATCTCATTTCAACATATTTATTTACCAAAATTACATGAAAATATTGGGTCATCCCATAAATAATGCAGTTTTTTTCAATTGCATGAACTAAAATCTGAAGGTTACGGGATAAACTGCCTGCATCAACTTGCTATACAAGCAGGGAGTAATTTTACCTTGTACTTATTCTTAGTGTAAGTTTTAAAGAGTGTAGTTTGATTCTAACAGTTATTTTTTCAAAGCTATAATGGAAGTGACAAAGGAGCATATTCGGCATATTTTGCTTTATGAGTTCAATAAAGACAAGAACACAATGGAAAATGCAAGCAATATTAATGTAGTATATGGGTATCAGACAATAAGCATAAACCAGTGTCAATGGTGGTTTTAGAAATTCTGAGCCAGAAACTACAGCCTAGCAGACAAGACTCATCCTGGCATAATGTCACCACTTCTAGTGATCACTCCAAACACCATGATGTTGATCAGATGTTTGATTTTTATCAATCTCGATATATGTCCTCAGATTGATACCCAAACACTCTGAAATATTCGTATTGAAGCTTCTGGTGCGAATGCCAAGCAGTACAGCATGTCATTTTCAAATTTCTGGCAGAGTGAATTGTGTCATGGTGCTGTTTTCCTTACAGATGGTGCCCACCTGACCCTACTATACTGTGTAGTTGAGAAAATTAAAAACAAACAATGCACATGCATGAAATTAAAAATATGAAATGGTGACAATTTACCCATCACAATCTGTATATATATACATATATATAGGTGCAGGTGTGGCTGTGCAGGTGTGGCTGTGCAGGTGTGGCTGTGCAGGTGTAGCTGTGCAGTAGGAAGCTTGCTTCCCAACCACATGGTTTTAGGTTCAATCCTACTGCAAAGGTATCCTTATTATAGCCTCAGGCAGACCAACGGTTTGTGAGTAGATTTGGTAGGCAGAAACTGGAAGAATCCCATTGTGCGTGTGCGTCTTTGTGTCAGTGTTTTTCCCCCACCACTGCTTGACAACTGGTGTTGGTGTGTTTACATACAAATAACTTAGCAGTTCAGTAAAAGAGACGAATAGAATAAGTGCCAGGTTTTAAAAAAAAACATAATTACTGAGGTCAATAATTCAACTACAAAATATTCTTCAAGGGAGCGCCCCAGCATGGATGCAGACTATGCATGTATATATGATGATGATGATGATGATGATATACATACATGTGTGTATATATATATATATATATATATATATATATATATAATTTATATAAAGGGCATTAACTGTGTAGTAATGCCTCACGCTTCGAGGGACTTAAATAAGTCAAAAACTACAAAAAAATA
>NC_068984.1:56019191-56020450 GCF_001194135.2 Octopus bimaculoides
TCTGTCATTAGACTGCGGCCATGCTGGAGCACTGCTTTTAGTCGAACAAATCGACCCCAGGACTTATTCTTTGTAAGCCTAGTGTTTATTCTATCGATATCTTTGCCAAGCTGCTGAGTTATGGGGGTGTAAACACACCAGTATCGGTTGTCAAGGGATGGTTTAGGGACAAACACAGACACACAAACACACACACACACACACATATATACAACAGGCTTCTTTCAGTTTCCATCTACCAAATTAACTCACAAGGCTTTGGTTGGTCCGAGGCTATAGTAGAAGACACTTGCCCAAGGTGCCAAGCAGTGTGACTGAACCGGGAGCCATGTGGTTGGGAAGCAAGCTTCTTACCACACAACCACTCCTACACCTCTCTCTCTCTCTCTCTTTCTCTTCTCTCCTTGTTTCTTTCTGTGTTCCTTTCTGTGGAAGAGCATAGGCTCAAAACGTTAAAGCCTTTTTCAATTCCCGAGCGTTATACTAATACATCTATTTGTTTTCTACACCACCTGTCTTCATCTGTTGCTTTTTTGTGAATTCTCCCTATATATATATAGGGAGAATTCACAAAAAAAACATGGGTGTGTTTGCATACAGTCACATACTCAGAAAAGAAAACAAACATATTCACATAGCCATAAATGTGCATTTAAACATGGTATAGTAATAGAAATGAGAATACTTAATCACATACATATGGTTAGTATACATATATTCATCTCAAACATTTACTATTACTTTAGTAATACAGTAACTAAATTAAGAAGTACTAATTATGCATGTAGTATATGCACCAATGTGGTGTGTGTGTGTGTGTGTGTGTTGTAATTTAGCTTAGCTATGTGCAGATCAAGCTGACCTTTAGTCAAAGAAATTCTAGCAATGACCATCTTTAGTTTTCAGGAAGTAAATCTATAACCATGTTATTCGACGATTCCTCCCATTTTCTAAGATGTGATTTGCATAGATATGTCTTACCATACGTTGTATATCAAAATTACCACAGTGTGGTTCCATAGCTAGTTCCTCTATCTAATAGCTATGTATCTTAAGCACTGAAAAGATAAATATCTTACATTTCAAATAGATAAGCATAAGAAAATAAGTGTGTTGGCTATGTCTGCATCTTTATTACAAATATATATTAGTATGTATTGTAAAATAATGTGGGTATGTGTATGTATGTGTGCATATTTATATATATATATATATATATATATATATATATATATATATATATATATATATATATATAT
>NC_068984.1:56023379-56025461 GCF_001194135.2 Octopus bimaculoides
TCAGAAATTTTCTTTGGAATCAAAAATTTGCTTCTGGTTTAATACCAGTCTAACATGTGAATAGAAAGTGAAACTAAGGAAGAGACAACAGACTCAAAGGAAAAACTGGAAAACCAGCAGCAACAAAAGAAGGTAGCTAGTTGTTCGTGAAAGAATCAACAGCAGAGTGTAGGATTTTCCTATATCTGAAGAACTTACATGCTTAAAAAAACCGGTGTCTGTTAGTATAGTATAAGGTCCAGTAAAGTAAGAGAAAGACAGAAGAAAAAAAATTCTAAAAGAAATTCATTAATTATAATATATTTATAATTATATATATATATATCAAAGGATAAAACTTGAGTTAGCAAAGGGACATCATCACTAACAACAATAACAAGAACAACACCAAAACCAGCAGCAACGAAAATCAAAATCCTCAAGAACAAGAAAAACAGCAACAACAACAATAACTACATCAACAATCATCACTCCATTTATTGCTGAAGAAAATCAGGGCTAGAAACAAGTTTGCCTGTGTAAAGCATTCATCTCACACAGCATGGAGCGGAAAGCCCCTCCAGCTAACGCACAACAGATTCCACCAGAACAAGTAAATAAATCACATTTTCTTACTAATGTTTGAGATTGGGTAGTTGTTTGTAGTGTTTGGAAAAGAAAAAAATACATGAAAGAAAGAAACACCAACTATCTTGGTTCTTAATCATGTTACAACTATATATATATATATATACATATATATATATATATACATATATATACATAACATATATATACATACATATACATATATATATATATATATATATATATATATATATATATATATATATATATATATATATATACACACACACATTCACACACACACAACACACATATATATGTATGTATATAATATAATGTAGTTACTGGTCAATTTTGTTTTATTTCTCTACAATTTTCTTCAAATATTTTACTGGCATTTATTTTTCTTACCACTCCATCCATTAATGTATCTCTATGTTACCACATAATTACCCACCAACCTATCTACTGACCTACCCTACTTCCCTAACACATCACCGAAACAACTCTCTACCTACATGCCATACCCATCGAACTGCCTGCCTTTATTTTTGTTGGTGTGTCAACCTAAAAGAGTGAGGGAAAGTAAATATGTGTTAATGAGGGAACCTCTAAGTGGTTGCTGGCTCAACATGCTAGAAAAAGCAACCAAATCCCTCTCTCTCTCTCTTCTTCTCTCTCTCCCTCTCTCTCTCTCTCTCTCTCTCTCACACACACACACACATCAAGCATTTGCAATTTTCAGAAGAAAAAAAAATAACACCCTCAGGTAATGGTAGTACTAGATATATCACTGTCTCAAACATGATGTGACTTGGAGACTGACTTGGAGAGAAACAACAACAATAACCTAGAAACAACATAGCAACCTGTTTTACTATTTATTTGTACACAAACACATGCATACATGTATAATACATATATATACATGCAATTACATTTATATATATATACATAAATTCATACATGCATGCATACATACAGAAACAGGTAGATGAAATTCATAATAAAATCAAATTTGAAGGCAGTGTCCCAAGATGATTGAGACCTGGAGAAGGAAGCAATCCATATATACAGATATAAATGTATATGTATATAATTTATGTATGGTAATGGATATTTATACACACACACACATACACACAAATATGCATGTGTGTGCATAAGGAAGTGGTCTAAGGAAAAGCAGGTATAAGGTGTGGTAATGAAATGGAGAGATGGACACAATGATTGCACACACAGGAAACATGAAAGAAATTTCGAAGAAAATGGAAGAGAAATAAAGTAAATTTGTCAGCACAGTTGGAACAGAAAGATCTAAGATCATATATGTACATATACATGAATGTACATATGTATGTATATTTGTTAGTATGCATGTATGTAAGTTTGTATGTATTGCATGCATGTATGTACATACATATGAATGTGGCATTCATATATACTTTAATGCAAAGGTGTGTATATGTGTATGTATATATATATATATATATATATATATATATATATATATAT
>NC_068984.1:56025737-56026290 GCF_001194135.2 Octopus bimaculoides
TATGTACATATACATACTTAATATATATATATATGTACCTCTTTATCAACTTCTATACTGTATCCTTTCTAAATCCCCTTGCTCATTCTTCTCTCTGCCTGTTACTTCTACCAACTTCATCCTTATCTAAATATTTATACACCTTCTTATTTAACTAAATGTGTTTCTCCACTAGCCTTTCTGCCGGTTCGAAGTGAAGTGTATTTATTTCGGTGCCAAACCAGTGTAGTGTATGTGTATGATAGTGAATTAGATTATGTGGAGTGTGTATATTTGTGTATATATTTATGTATGAGAACCAGCTTAATTTATTATTCATACTGAATTTTTTCATTCAAATATGTATCGGTCTGAGTATCCTTTCCTTTTAAGTACTCTCATAATATCCTAATTGCTTTTTCTCATATACATACATACGTTCATACATACATATATACACACACACACAAACACATGCATATATATACATATATATATATACATATATATGCATGTATGTATGTATATGTATATATGTATGTATATATATATATGTATGTATATATATATATAT
>NC_068984.1:56026300-56035336 GCF_001194135.2 Octopus bimaculoides
AGTGCAATGCATCTTCTAGCAGTAACAGGTGTAAGCTAATGAAATTCATTACATAATTTCTTGTTCCCTTGTCATTTATTTAATTTCTTATTATACTCTGTACTTGTATAATGCCTTTTTCTGAAGCATATGTATATTGAGTTCTATGCCTAAGTAATATATACACACACACACACACACATATATATATATATATATATATATACACACATATATACACACACACACATATATATATATATATATATATATATATATATATATACATACATATCCATATATGCAAACACAAACACACACGCATACACACATATACAGAATAGATAGATAGATAGATATACATACAGACAGAGAGAGTGAGGCAGACATAATCAATCAGTAATTTCAATCCAAAGATCCATATTTCTTGTTGGATTTTTGGTGGGTTGGAAAATTACTGTGGGATAAATCCCTGTTTTTATTTACCTCCCAGTAAGTCCCCACTCCCTCCAAAGATGTGCTGCCAGAATAAGCACCTTACTCTACTTTTCACATGTCTTTCGGATTACAGATGACAATAGGGGAATTTCTTTTTCGTCATTGTACAGCGCACTAACGGTCTTCTACTCATTTTGAGTTTTTCTTTCCTTCCTCCATAGATTCACATGATTTAGTTCTCTCTCAATCATTAGTCAAAATATATTAGAAAGGTATATTCAGCTCCGTAATTGTAGTAATAGTAGTATTGTATATCAAATAGCCATCCTTACCTTTAGTAGTATAGTAGTAGTAGTAGTAGTAGTAGTAGTAGTAGTAGTAGTAGAAACACAAAATAATTAAACAAATTTGAAATGTTCGTTGATAAATGAAGAAACAACAAACAAGAATTAGAACAGTATTCAACCAATTATTTTAAGAGAATAGTAAGCAGAACCAAATGTACAAAATACACCACCTGTTTATCATGACAGCTATTAATTACAATTATCTCCTTGCTTACTTTATCATGACAGCTATTAATTACAATTATCTCCTTGCTTACTTTACCTGTACTGAGGAACAGAACCGTTCTTTCAATTTTTAAGCCTGGCAATCTGTAGTGAGAGAAAATTTTTCTATATATACCCTTTTTTTTTCAATGTAAATAGACAATCATTAAATTATTCTGGGTTTATAGGGGATTTTTATTTTGCTTTGCTTTTTGGCTTTTATTGTTATTTTTATGGCTTTTTTTTTTCTGATGTTTGGGTTTCTCCAGTAGTTTGGCTAAGAATCCTTTATGCTTAGTGAAAGAATCTCTAACTGGATAATGACAAAAGTATTTTAATTTTCTACTGACACTGGTAATGATATCATGAGTTATGTCATTTATATGTCAGAATCAGGAGTAAGATGGTGGTTATATGATATATATATATATATGTATATATAGAATATATAAATATATATATGAACACACACGCAGACACACACAAACATATATACATACATATAAATATTGATTTATTCCAAATTCCTCTTTTGTTTTGTTTTGGAGGGGGGCGGGTGACACAGTTATATCAAAACCTAGTCACTTTTAGCTTATATTTGGTTTTATGTCATCAACCCAGAATATATTCCAGTTTACATTTCGTTCTAAAATATACAATGAAATCAAAAAATTTTGTTAACTTTTCTTTTGTTAATTGAGATCTTCGTGATAGATAACTGATTGATACTTAGAATCCAAACTGACAGTGATTTATTGTAGAATCCTGTAAGAGAGTGAAGAAAAGAGATCTATAGAAAGGTTATAACCAAAAAAAAAAAGCCTTTCACTAGCAGCAAATTTTGGAAAGAATTAATCAATAGTTTACTAGAAGAGGACTTCTCATTAAAAAAAAAAGGAAAAATTAGTTAACAATGGAGAATAATATATTTTTAAAAGAATATCACGGGTGTAAAAAAGTTTATGATGTAGTGAATGTGACAGTCACTGAAAAAAGCAGAATAGAATTGAAAAAGAATGTAGCAGCAGACTAAAATAATTAGGTCTCCTAAAGAAGAAATTTAACTGTGAGCTCACAATATGGAATCTTCTGTTTTCCTGAAGAGAATTACAATTTGAGAAGGGAAAAAATCAATCAATAGATAGGTGACTGTTTCATGACAATAACTACAACAAAGAATGATGAAAACAATATTTTAGAGAGAGCCTCAGAGAAATATACAGAAATTAATCAACTAGAAATAACCATAAACATACCGAAGAGTCAACTGTATAAATCTATTGAGAAAATGTGCTAAGATAACAAAATCTACACAAATTAGAAATAATGATTTCTTTCAACAAGGTATATGATGGCCTATTTTTGTACGGAAAGTGGTACCCAATATATTGAAAGAAGCTGTGTATTCTATTTCTCATTTTATTGATTCCAAAAGAAATAAAGACAAAAGCAACTCCACTAGCAGCAGCAGTATTTGAACTGAGAACATGGAAGGATGAATGTAAAAAAAAAATAATGATTTCTTATGACTAAGCACAAGACCCTCTTTTTTCATTATTTCTGAGGGAGCTGGCATAGCTAATTGAATCAATCACAATGTCCTTTTGGTGCATATTTTATCAGTCCCAAAGGAATAAAAGGCGAAATATATATCCAGGCAGTGTTTGAACTGTGAACGTAACAGCCTGAAAGAAAAGATTCGATTCAATAAATATTTCTTTTGATTAAACAAACATAAGGTTCAAATCCTGTAGGAGAAGCAATCAGGGCTGCATTAACCATTAAACAAAGCTCATTAAACAAAACCATTAAACAAATGCACATACTTAAGGCACAGTTTTTTTGGAGGTAGTCGGGGGTCTTAGTGCTGGATTTACAGAAGAGTATAAAATGCTAAACTATTTTTAAAAGGATTTAACACCTTATCATTTAAGCTGGCCATATCCAGCCTAAATATTCTGTCCGTTTTATGTTCAAACTGGTCAGATCCAGCATCTTACACCTACCCTACAATTCTAAAAATAAACAATCATATCATTGAAATATCAAAGCTATGAGATAATACATGATTAATTTAAAACAATGTCAATGAATAAGCATTACATTTGACAGTATTACATTACATTTCAATGATAAAATGTCAAAAACTTTTCCTATTATCCGGGTTTTCTCTCTCTCTATCTCTCTCACACTTCATATGCTAAGCCTACATGAGTGGATCTCCATGCCAAAGTCTAAAAATTCATGAGTTTTCATGAGAAACACACTGTTGTGATTTTCTCGTTGTCTTTAAGTTGATTATTTATAGTTTATTTTGCTAGCGTTCTACTCTCCTGAATTTACTCTCAAGGCACAAGGCATAATGAATCCTTTGCAAGGAGCTGATTTGCACAACAATAGAGTCGATGATTGTATTTTAATATAATTGAGTCACAAAAAAAAAGGAAAAGTGAAGAGAAGGGTGGCATTTGATAATCTAGTTTTTAAATATGTCATCCTAAAAAAAAGGACAGAATGGTCATAGTTTGAGAATGTCTTTAAATATGGGAGAAGGTTTGGTTATTGTGTGGTTGAGCAATGTGGTACACAACCAAGTGGTTTTCATGTTCTATCCCAGTACGCAGTAACTTGGCCAAGAATTTTCCACCTTAGCCCCCAGGTTGATCATTATAATTTGGGAGACAGAAACTGTATGAAGACCAGTGGTCAGACTTCTAAACTTGAGTTCTCTTTTCAAAGTGGCCTGACCATGTTCCTTTGAACTTGCCCCCTGCAAGAATATGTGTGTGTGCATGTGTGTGTGTGTGCATGTGTATGTGTGTGAATGTGTATATTTATATACAGTCCCACTGCGTGGCACCTTGGGCAAATGTCTTCTACTATAGCCTCAGGCCGACCAAAGCCTTGTGAGTGGATTTGGTAGACAGAAACTGAAAGAAGCCCGTCGTATATATGTATATATATGTGTGTGTGTGTATGTGTGTGTGTATCTGTGTTTGTCCCCCCAACATCGCTTGACAACCGATGCTGGTGTGTTTAGGTCCCCGTAACTTAGCGGTTTGGCAAAAAGAGACCGATAGAGTAAGTACTAGGTTTACAAAGACTAAGTCCTGGGGTCGATTTGATTCGACTAAAGGTGGTGCTCCAGCATGGCCACAGTCAAATGACTGAAACAAGTAAAAGAGTATGTATCTTTCATCAATACATATCAGCATAGGAGGTAAACAATGGTGGGAAAAATTAGAAACCAGTGCACTTTGAGAGACCCATCACATATGTTATCCACTAGTTTATTGGTTTCCATGCTGATGTTTACATCTTTTGCTGATATGCATCAGTGAATAATATACCCCACCCCCAAACACACACACAGATACATACACTTTCACACAATTATGATGGACTTCCCACCGCTTCCTTCTTCTAAATTTTACACAGAAGGTTTTCCTCAACAAGTATATAGGGGAAAACATTTGCTCAAAGTACCAAACCTTAGAACCATATAGTTGCAAAGTAACATTTTTAACTACACAACCATGTTTCAATCCTTTGTCTACCCTTTTTCCTTCCTCTCACCACAACTGTGTATAAAAACTACAAACCTCACTTGCGCTTGCTAAATATTGAATGCAACACATCTTTTTTACAATCATCTTTCCTCTCCCCTTGGTATTTTTCTTCTACCTTCAATAGAAAAGTTCAAGGTAAACAGGTGGTTTGACAGAATCATTTGAACAGTCATGGGTAACCTGCAGCCTACAAGACTTTCTGACTGGCATGCCTAATGAAAAATTACCCTCAGTTTTTAGTAGTGCAATCTGCCTGTTGAGGAACCAGGTCTCATGGTTCTTGAAAATACTTGCCTATGCTTGTCTTACAGTGTCTAACAAAACACTTAGCAGTATTTATTCCAGCTTTTTATGTTATAGGTTGAAATCCCACTAAGGTCAACTTTACCTTTCAAATTTCTTGAGGTCAATAAAATTAAGAATGAATCCTGGGTGGGTTGATGAAACTATTACAACATTGGATGAAATACTTTTCTGTATTTGATCCAGCTCTTTATGGTTTCAGCCACTGGCCAAGTTATACCAGTCCCAGGATTTTCTTTGAAGTTGGAATAGGGAAGTGAGATTTTCTACTTGGGCAACTGCTGGTCTTCAATAAAACACTTTACCTAAGCCTGCTTCTTCAGAGGAACTTTCCATATGCAGATTATATAAAGTTAACCTTGATTGATAGAGGCCTTGCTAAGTTGAATGTAATCTCTATTAACTTCTATTTGATTCTATATCCCATACTAATAATAAATGATAAAAAAGGGAGGGAGATAATATATTGTTGGATGTTTAAGCAATAGAACTGGTTCATTATATCATCATTATTTCTTAATGGTAAAAACGAGCTGGCAGAATTGTTATCATACTGCTTAGAGGCATTTTGTCTGTCTTTATGTTCTGAGTTCAAATTCCGTTTTGCCTTTCATCCTTTTGGGGTTGATAAGATAAGTACCACTCAAGCACTGGGGTGAATGTAATCAACTTACCCCTCCCCTCAAAATTTGTGCCAAAATTTGAAACCATTGTTTCTTAATGCTGCTACTTTTTTATCCCCGCAGAAGTCCAATTAAGCAAAACCATCCAGCCATCAAGCCATCTTTTCCAGTCACTGTTTCTGAGAGTTCAGGGTATAGAGACCTCAGGTATCTCCTCTGTAGGGTACTGTCAGAAATAACTATCATTACACTTTCTATCTAGGTTCCTAAGCATGACCAACTGAGACAATGGATATTATCCAACCATCTCATTCTTGTTTTGTTGCTAGATGTGCCAGTTGGTTCAGCTTGAGGAATCTATCTTGCTATTCTTTCCTGTGACATTCTAATCACAAGTCTGTAGTACTAAAGCTGTGACCTCACAATATGAAAAAGGAGCAGCTCTACCTGGAGACACTCCTAAATCTCCAAACTATGCACCCTGTTGAGCAATATTACTCTAGAGATCTTTCAGAAGAACCCCATTTCGGCCATTTGTATTCACAATCATACTTTTGGTCATTACCCAACATTCATGACCATAGGTGAGGTCTGTTTCTGTTTCAAAAATAATTAAAAACATTTTCAATTAATCATATTTGACAGATTGATTCTAGCATTAAGTAAAGATTATTTCAATGAAACATATTACAATTAAACTGGATCGAGAAAAGTTAGGTTAGGTTAGATACAGAAACCAATTCAAGCAAAACCATTTTTCTTTGCTGTTTTTTTCTAATATTTTTTTATATCACAATCGAAAACAAGTTTCCAAAGGTAATGATCATTGCTTCACTGCATTCATGATGGTGACAGTGAAAAGGGAGTGTCTGTAACTCAGTACAGAATAAATATGAAAATGATAAATAAATGGGAAGGACATTGCAGGAATGCTTTTGATTATAGCTGTTTGGTTGAGAATGACCTATATTTAATGTTTTAGGGACAAGATATAATTTCATTTGTGCCCTAATTGTATAACATATGTGAGAGCATACTTGCAGAGTCTTGGAAAAAAAAAACCTTCGTTCACACATTTCCCAAATATATTTATGAAGGACTGCAAAAGGTAAGCCCCAAAACAATGGAAACCACACATGATCACTTTGAGAGGGAACTATTTTAGATAACAATAACCAGCTGGTAACATTAAGCAGAGAATATAACAATGTCCTAAGTGTGTTTGGGACCCAACTTTAAAAACAATAATTGCTTGTAAACGTTATCCATGATTATAATAAGCAGCTTAAATTTATAATTTAAATTTCAATTTTATCAATTATAAAACCTAAACTTTTTACCATTTTTATTGCCTTTCCTAACCTAATTCTCAGTAGTAATGTGGTAATTAACCCCACCGATTTTGGGACTTGATTCTCTGCCAGGAAAGTAGTCTGACTTTTTCATGAACTAGCATAGGATATCTACATACTTACTGAACCTGCTAGACCAGGATTGGTTTTTAGTTAATCAGCTGTAATATATGTCTTTCCTACTTTGTTTCATAATGTTACAAATTATCACATACCTCAGGAAATATTAATGATAGTAAATAACTAGCATCATATTCAGTAGAATATTTGCTCGTAATCAATGTAATTTGATATCATAAGGTGTGAGTTTAGAAATTAAAAATTAATAGCAATTATATTAATTCAAACATATATACACACATGTACAGGAAAACACGCATGTGTGTGTGTGAAGTGATGAATGAATTGGCAGAATTGCTAGAGTATCAGTTAAAATGCCTTGTGGTATTTCTCCTGGACCTCCACACATTGAGGTGAAATCACAATGAAATAAACTTTTATTTTCAACCTTTCAGGGTCATAAAATAATGTACTAGTCAAATGTTGGGGGCTCATTTTGTCTTTCTCCACCCCTACCCCCACAACACTCATTTCTCTCTCTCCTCTTTCTCTCTCACACCATCGCAGAATTAACTATGCTGCACTATGAGAAGGCCATAGGAGTCTAATCACACTGTCTGACATAACTGACATAATCAAAAATGTTAAGAAAGCACAGAAGGGCCACTCCAAGCTTTGATGATTGCAGATGTTGTTGATACACGTACACCAATGCACAAACAAACATATATATACAAATACATGCTTACATACACACATACATACATATATATATAGATATCTTTAAAATTTGTTTATGGTAAGATTTTGAATATGCAAATAAAGCTCCTATTTCATTATGCCAGCCACCATCTAATGATGCTGACTAGTGAGCCAGTTTTTCTGGGCTGCATCAAGTTATACTGATATAATGTAGGATATATATAATAATAATAACAATAATCCTAAGATAAAATTCATAAACATTTAATGCATCACTACGCATGTTTCCACAAATCACATTACTTTTAAGATCACAGTCCAAACTCCTTGGATGATTACAGTGTAGCCCATAAAATCCATGGGCATCTGGTTGATCATCATCATTGATTCATCTCTTCAGACAATATAATGTTAGTGGATGACCACTGAGGGGTGTTTTTTTTCTCTTTTTACCAGTCCAAAGGTCAAACGAGTTATGTGGGCATTTCTGTGGTATATTTGATGGGGAGGAGTAGAAGGTGATGGGAATACACACACACACACACACACACACACACACACACACACACACACACACACATATGTATACATATGTACACAAAGTGCAGTGAATAAACTGTCGTTTAAATTACACAAATATGAAAATAACACCGACATCTCATTTTAATAGATATATTTACCAAAATTACATAAAAATATCTTGATATACTAAAGAATAAATTCATTCAATAAAATCGCCATTGGCTTCAACCATGGCCTCCAGACGACTTTGGAATCTCTGCAACTCTTCTGGATGGTCTCTTTTGTTTAAGTTGGTGAATGCTACCATAATCTTTGCCTTCAGTTCATCTTTGGTGTTACAAGTTTTGTTGGTCACTTGTGTCTCTTGCTCAACTGTGCTCCACACATAATAATCAAGGGGGTTGTAGTCTTGGGAGTTAAGTGGCCAGATGTTAAGGGTGATGTGGTCACAGAAATTGTCTGACAGCCATGATTGGGTTCTCCTGCTTGTGTGACATGGTGCAGAGTCCTGTTGTCAGACAAAAGGTCTTCCAGCACTACCTCATCCAGGCACTTGATGTAGGTGTCCATGTTGAGTCTGAGGCTATGTGAGAAGATGAATGGAGGCATAACGTTGCCATCATTAGTGGTCACTCCAAACACTAAGATGTTGACCAGATGTTTGATTTTTATCACTCTCAGAACATGTCCTCAGATTGCACTGTCTTCAAATTGACACCCAAACACTCTTGCGAATGCCAAGCAGTACAGTATGTTGTTTCCAAATTTCTGGTAGAGCGAATTGTGTCATGGTGCTGTTTTACTCACAGATGGTGCCCAACTGACCTTACTATACTGTATAATCAACAAAATCAAAAACAAACAATGTGTATGTGCAAAATTAAAGATATAAAATGGTGATAATTTACCTATCGCACCCTCTGTGTGTGTGTGTGCG
>NC_068984.1:56035346-56035606 GCF_001194135.2 Octopus bimaculoides
AGCCATGATTGGGTTCTCCTGCTTGTGTGACATGGTGCAGAGTCCTGTTGTCAGACAAAAGGTCTTCCAGCACTACCTCATCCAGGCACTTGATGTAGGTGTCCATGTTGAGTCTGAGGCTATGTGAGAAGATGAATGGAGGCATAACGTTGCCATCATTAGTGGTCACTCCAAACACTAAGATGTTGACCAGATGTTTGATTTTTATCACTCTCAGAACATGTCCTCAGATTGCACTGTCTTCAAATTGACACCCAAAC
>NC_068984.1:56036206-56052045 GCF_001194135.2 Octopus bimaculoides
ATATATATATATATATATATATATATATACCTATATCATGTCCAGTACATTCACTATTATCAATTCACCACAAGGAAAGTTCATCATCGTCGATTCAGTTTTTTTTTGTTTTTTTTGTTTTGTTTTTTTTTTTGCAGTAATGTAGTTTTTAATTATTAATGGTGAGATAATATGGATATATTTTCACAGTAAACTTACCTCATGGTGAACTTTCTTCACAGTGAATTGATGGCAGTGAACTTACCTGTAATCCTCACATACATGCACACGCACATACATGCACACATATGAACAGGTAATATACATACATATTCGTACACTATGTGTATGTGTACACATGTGCAGATATAATGCACACAGATGTTTGTATATTACTGCAATATATCTTTTGCATTTATTTTTACACATACCTATACAGGTATAAGCAAACAAACCATAAACTGTACAAACAGATAAACATCTGAAACAAAATGTCATTTTCTCCACTGTGTATGTGTATGTATGTATGTATGTATATACATGTTTGTGACTATGTACACTTGAGTGTGTGGTGTGTATAGAGTGAGTGTAGAATGAGTGATAGAAACAAAATGTCATGATAAATACAGGCGTGGCTGTGTGGTAAGAAGAGAAGTTTGCTTCCCGGTCAGTCCTACTGTGTGGTATCTTAGGCAAGTGTCTTCTACTATAGTCTTGGGCTGACCAAAACCTTGTGAATGGATTTGGTAGACAGAAACTGAAAGAAGCTTATTGTGTGTGTGTGTGTGTGTGTGTGTGTGTGTGTGTGTGTGTGTGTGTGTAGGCATGTGTACTGTGTGCATCTTTGTGTTTGTCCCCCACCACTGCTTGACAACTTGTGTTGGTGAGTATGCATCCCCATAACTTAGCAGTTCAGCAAAAGAGACCAATAGAATAAGTACCAGGCTTAAACAAATTAGTACTAGGGTCAATGCATTCAGCTAAAATTCTTGAAGGCAGTGCCTCAGCATGGCTACAGTCTAAATGACTAAAACAAGTAAAAGATAAAAGATAGAAAATAGACAAAGATGTAATACATTCAGCCATATCAAGCCTTGTGGCATATTCCGAATTCTATATTATTTAAGTTAGCTGTAATTACAGAGACAAGAACAAACAGTTGTCTGATAAATATGATGGTAGTCACTCAACACTAAACTTTTAGCATGTCTCTGCCCATTTACACTATTTGGGTTTTGATGTATCCTAATCATGTGGTGACCCTCTTGACCATGCATAAACTCCTATTGCATAATATAAATTATAACAACCCCTGTAGGTATATATACAACTATATAATCGATGCATTTGTAGACAACTCTGCTGCAATGTATATATATTAAAAATAGTATACATTTCTTCATAGAACAAAGTTTCAATCTATGGATGTCTGGGTTATGAGCCCAGCATGCTACTGTGATACTGCTCAGCGAGTAATTATGCAAATATTATATAATGTATTATTTCTTATAGGATCTGTTCTGGGCTACATTACTTCTATTACATCATTCATTAAGTGCTATTCATTTATTATGTTTATTTATTTATTTCTATGCTTTGGAATGTTTCAAATGTATGAAATATAGTAACTGCAAAAATTATGCTGCAACACTGGGATGTTAATCTACTGGCTAAAAGGTGACATTTCACTCTGCCAATACTCGAGGAATCACATTTGACAAAACCACATGCGTAGATCTATGCATTGCCTTTTTCTGGGTGTTTCTTCATTTGCCATTTTCAGATCAGCCAGAAGCAAATCAATTCTTTAAATGTTTTCCCAGCATTGCATAGCAAGCGAGTTTGCTAGTTTAATTACTAACTGAGCTGACGTAAGTTCAGAAAATTTAGACTGATCTCATATTAATAGAATAGAGTAGCTTATATCATGCTTTTAAAAAAATTGGTTACATAATAAAACTTTGACAAAAACAGATTTTAAAATAAGCTGATAGTAGCAGTCAAATAATTGCTTGACTTAATTAAGATTTTCAAGTCTTTTTAACATATTGTTTTTTGTTCTAAGATTTTTATGCTATTTCAAAAAGGGAGATGTACAGTTCTATAAATCTGGATTTTGGTTTGACTTTTATTAGAAAAGGTATTTTGAAATTAGATATTGTCTCTTAATGTTATATGTAAGATTAAAGCAAGTGATTAATATCTCACAAAATGCCTTGTGATATTTGTGTCAGTTGTTTATGTTCTGAGTTTAAATTCTGCTGAGGTCAGCTTTGCCTCTCATTCCTCCAGGTCAGTAAAATAAAGTACCAGTCTAGGGAGGTGGATGGATGGAAAATGTAAGAGCACTGGGTTGTGGTTTGAGGGAGATATGACTGCTATTTTTAGCAGATCAATTGACTATATAAAGATTCTTTCATTGGTTCATAGATACTATAGTTTATTGCTTCTCAATTGCATTTGTTCTGTTCAAGTGACAAGGATATTCCTAGGATTGAAATCACTGTCAGCTACTGTTGTGCAGTATGTCAGCTCAGATCAAGCAGACCTATGAAACATAGCTAGTATCCCCACTGAACATCGAGGTACAATCCATAGATCCATAGCTTCAGATATACCATACTTCTGTAATCATCATCGTCATCATCATCATTTAGCATCCTTATTCCATGGTAGCATGGACTAGGTGGTTTGACAGGATCTGACGTGTCCAAGGACTGCATCAGACTCCAATGTCTGCTTGGCATGGTTTTCACCGTTACATGTTTTTCCTAATGCTGACCACTTTACAGCATGGATTGGGTGCTTTTTCATGTGACCTGTACTGTTGAGGCTGCCATGCAATTCACAGGACTACAGGTCCAGAGGGAAGTAGAGAGGTCAGCTTCATGCTAGGGAATGAGGAGATTACAACAAAAGAGAAGGTTCCTGCACACAGATCTGCATGGCTATGAGTTGAGAATCGTTCAGCACATTCTGACATGCAGCCATAAATTGAATGTGGTGCAGTGTGAAAGCCTATGCATGAGTTGCAGATGACAATGAATAATTAGGTTGTTAGCTTACTGGCCAAAAAAGATGAGAGAATCAGGTTGCTCTCATTGCATCATTCCTTGGAAAACCTAACACCAATACAGGCACCACATGGAGATACCCACCTACTTCTCTCTCTCTCATTCTCTCCCCCTCTCTCTCTCATTCTCTCCCCCTCTCTCTCTCATTCTCTGCCCCCTCTCTCTCTCATTCTCTCTCATGTAAAGAATGTGGGTGTGTGCTGTATAAGATGATATTTCACTGCCTGACAGTGCTCCTATGAAGTTATCTTCACCAACTTAATGCTCCTTATTAGAGAGAAAAATATCTTTACAAGTAAAGAGTATTGTGAAAGATTGGTAAACTGAACAGGATCTCAGTCTATTATCATAGACACTTTGCCGAGGCAGATGATATGGACAAGAGTTTATGGAGAGAAAAATGAAGCACGCTCATATAGGGCCGAGTCAACAGATCTACTTCTCAGGTACTCCCATACCTACTTTTGCATATTCAATGCCCACTCAGCATATCCTATGCTAGTTAGATATTAACTAAATTGAAAGATATAATTGAATGATGTTTAAACAGACAAAGGCTAATTTGAAATCAATTGTATGACGTTAAATTATAGTATCCAGCTGTTAAAACTATTTTGCTCTAGTTACATATTCTATCATATTTAAAATGATGGCACCACATCACAATATAAGTGATGAGTGGCAGATGCTATTAAGCAAGCATATTATAAGGTAAACATACAAAATAAATACTAAATGTGGCTACAAAAACCTTGAACATTTGGGGTGGGTGGGTAGTTTTTTTTTATATAAAATAAACATGCTTGTTTACCTAAAAGTAAATTGTTTATAAATCTTACAGAATATTTGAATTAGAAAGAAATAGCTGCTGTTGATAATATACCTATGGTCATAAGTATTCCAACCTTGTTCATCTCATCTATTTTACAAGTATAAAGGCGGGATTCAGAAGAAATTTGACTGCTATTTCATGGTAGCAGAGTCATCACATGGAGGTTTCCTTAGTGGCTCAGGGAAGAAATAGTATAGCAGTGAGTTGAATGCACACATCTGATTGAAAGTAGAAAACGTTACAATTATTAACCATTAAGAAGGTGGTGAATTGGCAGGTCAGCACTATTGGAGCATTGGACAAAATGCTTTGAAGTATTTGTCCCAGCTCTTTTACATCATGAAATCAAACACCGCTAAGCTCACTTCACTTATCATCTCTCTGGGATTGATAAAATACAGTACCAGTATACCAGTCAGGTACTGGGATTATACTGGGGCTAATATAACTGGCTAACTTCCTTCCCTCACAATTGTTGGCTTTATACCTAAATTAGAAACAGTTAACAACCATTATTTAAGGTGTTGCACTCACGATTGCAAGATTATGCTATTGATTCCCATATTGGGTGATGCATTGTGCTCTTGAGCAAAACACTTCATTTGATGTTACTCCAGTTCACTCAGCTGTAAATGAGTAACCCTGCAATGGACGGATGTCATATTAAGGGGAAAAGTTGTGATCTCAATCACTTATATGCCATGGAAACCAGGTAATTGGCACTAGGGCTCAAAACAGTACTTACTACTAATAACCATTATATATTGATTAAATCAGATATGATAGGTTTTATTCTTGGAAAATAAAGATTTAATATGGAAAGATATACATTGAAAGATTCCTTGTATTCCTTTCTATGTTATGTGTCAGGATCAGGAATTCATGAGTTTGAATTCCTAAAATGATATGGTTAACATTGAGAAATATAATGAAATAGCTACCAATCTATTATAAAGAATCTACTGGATTTGATGTGCTGGATGTGGTCCACTTTTGAATCATCATCATCATCATTTAGCATCCATTTTCCATGCTGACTTGGGTTACACAGTTTGACTGGAACTGGTAAGCCAGAGAGCTGTACCAGGCTCATCTGGTTTGGCTTATTTTCAATGGTTGGATGCCCTTCCTAACACCAAACACTCCAAGAGTGTAGTGGGTTCCTTTGATGTGTCAACAACACAGGTGCCTTTTACATGTCACCGACACTGACCACAATTATGATTTCATATGTTTGAATAATTACATCAACAGAAAACATTTAGATAGGTGACCTTTGTGTCCTTATATTTTAATGATTTAGTCAAATAAGTAAGAGAAACACTCAAAATCCATTTCAGGGCCTTTGAAACTGGTGGGAAGAATTCATCCTCAGACAGCAATTCAGATTAAATACATTCCTGCCAATCTAGGCAGTGAATTGACAGTCATCATATGAATAACAAACAGAATGCTTTGCAATATTTGTTCCAACTCTGTGAGTTCAAATCCACCAAAGTCAACTTTACTTTTTATCCTTTTGGGGTTAAAATAAAACAATGCCAATCCAAAACTGAGGATTGAGGAAATGGTAAGATTGCTGGACCAGATACCTTGTAGTATTTGTTCTGGTTCTTTGAGTTTTGAGTGGAAATCCTACCATGGCATATTTTGGTGGTAGACTGAACCCAGCACCTGGTTTAACCCCTCCAGCTGACACCTTAGGTGCCTTTGGCAGAGTCTGCTCTGTAGCAAGAATTTGAGCCAAATTTCTAGTTTGAGGATACCTTCCTCTCACCAACATCTATAAAGTTTAATAGGCATCACCTTCCTGCTTCATTAAAAGATAAAAAATAATCCACCACCCTAAATTGGTACTTTATTCCATTGACCCAAGGAAGACGAGAGATAAAGTTGACTTCTGTAAGATTTGAACTTGAAGTGCAAAAAGCAAACACAAATACTGAAAGGCTTTCTGTCCTGACACTTGATGACCCTACCAATTTGCTATGTTGCTGGAGAGATTTATCTGGGACAATAAGATACAAAACTAAATACATTACAATGTTTACTTTTACAACTATTGCCTCTAAGGTCATATTCTAAGAGGGTCAACTTTGTCATTTTTAGCACCAAATCAGTACTGATGAAACAGATCTGAGTCAAAGGCATTCCAGCCATGACCATCCTCTTTATTTTTTTTGTATTTTTGTATACCTACATTGACACTGTTCAGTGAGTTACTTTTTTTTTTATTAACGATGCAATGTAATTTGAAGGAATCTAGCTGCTATTTCTAACAGTATCCCTAGAGAAACTTCCATTAGCTAAATTTTGGTTTTCATCCTTCTGGTGTTTAAGTAAAATAGCAGCAATATATACAAGTTTAGCAAAAAATTTTAAGTATAATATAGTATCGATAGAAATATATCTTGGCAGAATAAACTAAGCATCTTCTTAACATACATTGTTGTACAAATCATAATTGAGTTTCCACATGGATTCAAAATCTATTTTCATATGAATTCTCAAGTGTAAATGTTCATATCTGTAAAATAATGATTCTTTCTACAACTTACACACTATCTTATAACTTTATTAATCAGAAAATATTTACAGTCTTTAGAGAGGTTGAAATGAACAAATAGTAGCAGAAAATAACTTAAATGATTTCTGACTATATGTCTAATAAAATACAGTATCTACCACCCTTTACTGGAGAGAGAGGGGGAAGAAGGTATCCCTAAACTGGAAGCTTCACTCAAATGTTTGCTACAGACATGTGATTAGAATGTTGCAAGAAAGAGTTGTAAGACAGATTCTTCAAACCAAGCCAATTGGCAGGAGACCTAGGGATAGACCAAGAATGAGATGGTTCTATAATATCTATAGTTTCAGTTGGTCATGTTTGGGAATACAGCCAGAAACTGTGATGAACGTTGCTCCTGACAGGGCCCTATTGTGCCCGACGACTCTGCCTCCATGGTGGAGGTACATGGCTTAGTGGTTAGGCTGTTGGACACATGACTGCTAGATTGTGGTTTCAATTCCTGGAAGGGCAACAGGTTGTGTTCTTAAGCAAAACATGTTGCTCCAGTCCACTCAGCTGGCAAAAATGGGTAACCCTGCAATGGACTGGCATCCTATCCAGGTGTGGAATATACATACCATGAAACCAGCCCTTATGAGTCAGTATGACTTGAGAGGGCAATGTTACCTTTACTCCATGATCCTTCCAGGAATAATGGGCTGAGAAGATGGATGGCTGAAATCTGGTGTTTGGGGCATAACTTTATAAAGATGTTCTTATGTTAAATTATGATGGAAGAATTTAGCTTAATTAAAAAAAAAAAAAAAACTGGCACTCTGTCAGTTACAACGATGAGGGTTCCAGTTTGATCTAATCAACAAAACAGCCTGCTCATGAAATTAACATGCAAGTGGCTGAACACTCCACAGACACACACATCCTTAACATAATTCTCAGGGAGATTCAGCATGACACAGAATATGAATAAGCTGGCCTTTGAATTACTGGTACGACTCATTTTTTCAGCTGAATGGACGGGAGTAATGTGAAATAAAGTGTTTTGCGCAAGAACGCAACACACCGCCAGGAACTGAACTCATAACATAATGATTGTCAGCCAAATACCCAAAGCACTACACTTTAAAATAGATAGATTTGTATTTTACAGTTAAACCAGTGACAGTATCAGATAGGCTTATCTTTCTATATTGATATTCACAAGGAATCAAAATTTTTGTGGACTATATGTGTGGTTAAACAACAGGCTTTACTCTCATTAATGATATGTAATGTAACTTATAAAAATGAATATTGAAAAAATTTTCTTTTCTGATATGAGGTTAACATTCATTTAGAATGAAAATCAAAAGATGAGCACTCTTACATTCTTTTATCAAACTATTGGGTGACATGAGCATAGCAAATTGACATCAGTTTCTTTTAACTATGAAATGTTTGAATAATATTGTAAATAATTACATGAGAAATGCTCTGCCATTGGATTATCAAAAGACAAATACGAGAAAAGAGGGATAGTTAGAGCAATTTTATAAGGTTAAATCTATCAACAGAATTGAAGGTTTCAAACCAATAATAAAATACGCATATATGTCATATATACACGAATACACACACACACACATAAATCAAGAAGATTTTAATAGACTACATGATGTACACTAAAGATTTTTCCCACCAGTATGAATGTTTTTTTTAGAAATTAATTTTTATTCTTTTTAAAATTTCTTTTCTGTTTAAGCTGCTAATTACTTACAACTAACTTTTTGTTTATTTCTACAACAACAAAAAATAAGACAAATTGCTCTCAAATCATACACAAATGTCTTTTAAAATTGGAAAAGATGCATTGGATAATGTTACCTTACACTCTCCTTAGTAGATAGAATAATCATGGCTGCAATGCTTCTGATCACAAGTCTACTTCATCAGGGTTGACTGGGAGCTAAACAAAAATAACCTGCATGCATGCTAACATACATACATACATACATACATAAACACACACACACATACATGCATGCATGCATCCATTGATTGTTCTCTCAAAGCAGTTCAGATGTGGCTGCTAGGACCTACTTACACTCTTTTGCAGGTGTTTAGAGAGATACCACCTGCCTGTCACATGGCTTCATTTCATCATGAAACATTTCATTGAGTGTTTTTCCCTTTTTATTTATGGCCAGTTATTGTATGCAATACATAATATGGAATATTAGTTTCTAGTTTAGGCACTATGCCAGCAATTTTAGGGGAGCTGATAAGTGGATACATTGACCCCAGTGCTCAGCCAGTATTTATTTCATCGACCCCACCGGAATCTGAACTCAGAACATAAAGGCAAACCAAATGCTGCAAAGCATCTTCCTCAGCATGCTAACAATTCTGCCAGCGTGTCACCTGAATGCATAATAGAAATATTAAAAACCAATTGATGTCTGTGCCTGAAGCTTTTTAAAGCGAGGATAGGCTTTGCACAGGGCCAATCTTATTCTTTTAACAACTTATACATTTCAGTTCTATATTTAAGAGATGAGGAATTATGTACAGTATTTTATTTACATTATTTACATTCAACGGATATTTGTCCTCATCTTGTTTGTTGTTAACACAAGGTTTTGGCTGATATACCCTCTGGCTTTCTTCAGGTGTCTTGGAGAAATTTCGAACCTGGGTTCTCATTCCTAAGGCATTCTTCGATGTTATTGTTGTTATTATTATTATCATTATTATTATTATTATTATTATTATTGTTCAGGTCACTGCTTGGAATCGAACTCAGAATCTTGAGTTTAGTAGCCCGTGCTCTTAACCACTAAGTCATATGCCCGTGGGCATATGGCTGTGACCTGAATAATAATAATAATAATAATAATAATAATAATATCGAAAAATATCTTAGGAATGAAAACCCAGGTTCGGAATTTCCCCAAGACACCTGAAGAAGGCTGGAGGGTATATCAGCTGAAAAGTGTGTGTTAACAACAAACAAGATGAGGACAAATATCCGTCTAATGTAAATAATGTAAATAATGAACTTATACATTTGCCCAAACGGAAAAAACAAGTTTGCATCATTAAATGTAAATAAAGTCACAGCTATTACATCAGTGTGCTCCCTTCTTCTGGAGAGATGTTTAAACAAAAACTGAGTCTATTGGATGGCTGTTGACCCTTCTGATTTCATCTGTTCTTTTGAGGGATTCTGTTTCTTGTTCTGCAATGTATCCAATAAAAACCACATTCCATACCAAGGAGGCTTCGTAAGGTTACCAGTTTAGTCACCGATGGTCAGACCATGTAACAGATTATCCTGAGTTACATGCTACCAGTAGCACTAAGAGTGACCAGGCAGACAGACATGCTTACACACACACACACATAAAACAAAACATGCAAATCTGCACATATACATACATGCATGCAAAAATACCCTGTTGATGTTCAAATTTCAATGAAGGAGTCTGGGATCTAGGTTAGAAACTGGCTCTTTCACTATTGGCAAAAAATCTTGAAATAAAATTAAATAATCACACACACACACATACATACAAGTAGACCATCTTCTCAAAATGAATAAGTTTATTAAAAGCTTATTTAAAATAAATATAATTTTTATGTTATTGTCCATTGGCTTTCACCTGCAATGGAATGAATGACATTTTAAAATGCCAACTACTTACATAGTCTCAAAGAAAAAGAAGTATATGGAGAACTATTTTGTCATTTCTTTAAGCAATAGTAAAATGTTTCAAAGTCAAGATAAATGGTTTGTATTTTATGATCACTTTCTAGAATGATTTGGTAATGGAATTTGAAAGACCAACTGGAGAGGAATTAAGAAAATACACAGTTTTTGTCACTGTTTTTTTTAAAATGCCAACTAAGCAAAAACAAACAAAAAAAAATACTAAATCAAGCTAAAGAATTCTATGAAAGATATTCCACATTTCTAAGAGCAGTAAGTTTATAAAAACAGTTGAGAGCCAAATTAAATATCTTATATCTAATATCATCCTGGCACTTTTTTTCTGAGTTAATATCCTGTTGCGATTAGAGTTTGCCTCAACACCCTCCACTCCCATGGAGAACCAATAAAATATCTAGTACAGGCATCAACAGTTAGACAGAGACATTTTCCTTCACTAAAGGAAATTCCCACCATGAATATAAATGTAAATTCCCACCATAAATGTTACATGCATACAAATATACCAATGTTATCATCATCATCAACCATTTTTAGAGTCAGCAAGAAAATCTCTACAAAGCTTCTCAACCTACTAGAAATAACAGCCAAATCCTTTCAAATGATATTTATATTCTGCCAGTTTAAAAAAATGGAAGGACACATAGAACAATGTAGTCAAAGTTAAGCAAATTTTACACACGTACAGAGACACACACGCACACACACAAACTAAGATAGAAGATACCTGGTCAGTTGTCATGGTGTGATATGAAACCTTAACCTTATTATTCAGAGATATTTAACTATGCTCATGCCAATGATTGTACTAGAGCTGAATAAAAAGTGGCCAAGTTAAAATCTCATTCTTTTAATTGTCTGACTGACATGTTGTCTTTGCAAATAATAAAGCCAAAACTATTCCTTTTCAAATAGATACCAGTTTGCTAAAACAGATGGTAAAACAAGAATGAGCACAAGGATCATATGCTATGTGTAGTGTCTTTGTGAATGCTCTTTGTCCTGTTTGTACAACCAAACATATGTGTGAGCATGTGTGTATGTCATTATTATCATCATCATCATGATTACTATCATTTTACATCTGCTTTTCCATGCTGGCATTGGTTAAACAGGTCCCGCAACATCTCATCACTGGTCTTAGTCCTTCATCATATGTACAGTGGTAAGCTGCCAACATTTTAACAATCAATTTGCTCAGCTGCCAAACTTTTATCAACTCATTCACTAAGTGACCAACATTTTTAGCACAGGTTTTATATAAAAAAAAAAAACAGAAAATTAGAAATTAAGCCATAATATATTGCTTCATTAAAATATTACTTACTTTGTGTAACCTGAAAAAAAAGTAGGGTAAAATCTAGAATCCAAGGAGAGTGGTGAGGGTTTGGGTCCAGAAAAACCAATCAAAATAAAGTTTGGCAAGTTATGTGGAGGATTGTAGAATATGTTTCCTTGCTTTGGCCCTTTGTCTGAGAGTCAGTAAAACTGAAATTGAAGGATGGTTTAGAGAGGTGTGAGATTGTAAGGAAAGAAGGGTGATATGAGAAGATGAAAAGTAAGGGTAGCAAGCTGACAAAGAAGGGCCAGATGCTGGACAGGAAGATAGTCGAATACATCCCTCTAACAACAAGAAAAAGTGACACAATTAAGGTGAGTTTAAAGTATTGTGTGAGAGGGGAAGGAGAAAATGGCAACTGTAGAGGCACAGCTGCAAAACATTAGAAGGAGCAACTGAGAGCATATACACAAACATAAAATTACATACACATTATATGCATCCATCCAGATATGTGTGTGTATGTGTGTGTGTGTGAGTGTGTGTGTGTCTATGTATTTGATTTAATGAGAGACACAGAAGATGGAAGATACGTGCATATTTATTGATCCCTACAATTGTTTCAACCTATCTAGCATCGATCCCTCATGGGTGGGATTCTTAACAACTGGTTTAGGAGTATCCATTGGTGTAGATGTGTCTCTTCAGGTGATTACAATATGCATCTCATTAAAATAATGACTGTTCCACAAGATATCTTCTTGGTTTGTGTATAGAAAAGCAGCAAATTAAGGAATACAGCTTCATCTTTATAGAAGATCAATAGTAGTAAATAACAGATTCAAAAAGAAACGAATGCACAATACAGCAAAAAAATGTATTAAATATAACCGTTAACAGATATAGATGTATAAATGCCCACGCTTAGGTTGTATAGCACATGTACACATTGTACAAACAACCATGAAGATATAAGCATATGCACACACATGGTTTGGTGCACATACATTCACACAGTGAATTAAATAGCTACTTAGTGTTTATAAGAATGGGGAGGCTAGAGTTAAATTTAATTCATCCATACCTTAAGGTAAATTATGATTATTAATTCGGTTAATGGTTACTAAAACTCATTCCCACTGCATAGTGCGAAAGTGCATTTATATGCATGTAAGTATTTTAAGAGTGTTTCAGAAATTCAATCAATGATCTTCTCATTGGTCCACAAAATAGACAGGGACTCTCTTTTTGGCATCTAACAAAATGTAAACAACTGTTTCTATCAAACCAGTAAGAGCCAGGTTCAACTGATATGTGAGTGCATACATGCATGTGTGTGTGTGTGTGTGTGGATGTGTGTATATATGTGTGTGTGCATGTGCGTGTATGTATATATACATATACAGATACATGTTAATACTAATGTATATTTCCTTTCAATTGTCATGGCATATAAACTTTAAGTAGAAAAATTCATTTAGAAACACTACATATAATTTTCACTTCAAATCATGAAAGAGCCATCCGAATATCGCCATAAAGGATGGGACGAATCCTTTGACCCAGTGGCATGTTTGACATTATAATTTCTGAAAAAGGCATCCCTCTTTGGCATCTAACAAAACGGTAACAAACATTTCATGCAAACCAGTAAGAGCCAGGTCCAGGTAACATGTGAGTGTACATGCATGTGTGTGTGTATGTGTGTGGCATGTGTGTGTGTGTGTGTGTGTGTGGCATGTGTGTGTATTTGTACATGTGTGCATATATATTTATATATATATAGGTACATATATATCGGTACCCCCTGGACTGGCTCTTGTGCGGGTGACACATGAGGTTTTTCGAGCGAGATGAGCGTGGCCGTTGCCAGTACCGCCTGACTGGCCTTCGTGCGGGTGACACATAAAAGCACCCACTACACTCTCTGAGTGGTTGGCGTTAGGAAGGGCATCCAGCTGTAGAAACTCTGCCAAATCAGATTGGAGCCTGGTGTAGCCATCTGGTTTCACCAGTCCTCAGTCAAATCGTCCAACCCATGCTAGCATGGAAAGCGGACATTAAACGACGACGACGATGACGATATACAGACTATCCTCGTTTAACGACCGAGTTATGTTCCAACAGCCCCACCGTTAAGCAAATTCGTCGTTAAATGAATATTCATAGGGTATGTATTTTTTTTTATAGGTATAGTGTACTGTACATACATATAAAAACAGAATACCGTACTGTATAAAGTATATGCAGTACAGGGCCAAGAATCACTAACATAAATTGTTGAAAAATGAATAAGTAACAGTAAGATTATCACAAGGAAAACCTTAAAAGTTAGGATATGGATACTGTATTATTGTAGCTCAGACATCGTAAGTATGTTTGTGATTCCAGGCCCAGTACATATGATGATGCCTGATAAACTTTTCTCAGGATTATATAGAAAAGGTGAAAAGGTTTAAAGGAAACTCAAACATAATAACTTTGTTTTACTTTGGATAAAGATTACAAAAGCAACTCATTCTTCACATCAAAATGGATGAAAAATCTCGTCAGTGTTGTTTGCTTTGTTATCTTCTTTTTTGCATCATAAATTTCTCGATAACATCGGAAAAGTTCAGTTGTCTGCCTTTCCACCTTGGAAAATCACTAAAAATTTGGATCCATCACCTCAAGTTCTAGCAGTTCTCGTACAGCGCACAATACGACAGTCAAAGTTTTTAAGTTTCTATATTTTGGAAAATATGTAATGACGGCTCGTAAAGTTTGTCGTAACTCCGAGTGGTCGTTAAATAGGTAGGTCATTAAATGAGGACAGTCTGTATATATATATTTATACACATACACACAAATAAAGTATAAAAGGGGATTCAGAAAATCAATCAGAACTCACAGTAAGCACTTCTACAAAGAATCAGCCATCAGTTCATATAATAATTAAATTATGATTTAATTAACTTTTCTATGCAGCCAAAACTCCAGGATATACAAGAAGTAAATATTTCCACAAGGAGTAAATAATGAGAGAGTTGAATCCTAAATGTATCCATGATGTTCTGATATATATGATCAGAAGAGTTAAATTTCTCTCTTGTTTAAGTCAGAACAGCTGTTGGTGTTAATGATTATGCAAATTGGTTGATATATACGCATGTATACGTGAATGTGCATTTGTATGCATTAAGACAAACTTGCGCTAATGAATATCACAACAGAACACTAGTGTGTATGTTTCATTATTGATTGTGTCTGTGTTCATATGTATTCCAATGTCGCCTTCCTGGCACTTGTGCCAGTGGCACATGAAAAGACATTCAAGCGAATTCGTTGCCAGTCCCGCTGGACTGGCTCCTGTGCAGGTGGCACGTAAAATACACCATTTCGAGCATGGCCGTTGCCAGTACCCCCTGACTAGCCTTCGTGCCGGTGGCAACGTAAAAGCACCCAATACACTCTCTGAGTGGTTGGCGTTAGGAAGGGCATCCAGCTGTAGAAACTCTGCCAAATCAGATTGGAGCCTGGTATAGCCATCTGGTTTTCACCAGTCCTCAGTCAAATCGTCCAACCCATGCTAGCATGGAAAGCAGACGTTAAACGATGATGATGATGATGTATATGTGATAGCGTGCATATGTTCACCCAAGAGCTTCAAATGGAGAACCCCCTAATTCTTTTACAAATTTTCGCTGTATCTCTAACAGATTGTACCTGGAGAATGTGAATCAGTCTGTTCTGTTCTTATTTAGGGGACTCAAGCATTTTTAGGTTTCTATACAAAACTTTGTTATGTAGTCTATGATGATAGGAACAAATGAAAATCTATAGCCTGGATATAAGAACTGTGGGTTTCTTATCAATTCTGTAAAGATGTTCTCCATTTTCTCTATTTGCTGGGCATCTGACCTCTACTATGGGGCACAACTTCAACATTTGCTTCATGTCCCATTGCACAATTTCTGATATATTGTGTTTACACTGGGTTGTTTTTGTTGCCATGGTCCCCAGAATTCTTTATTTTTTTAAAGTGTGGATATTTTCTGGTGCTCATGTGCCTTTGGTTTGTTTGTATGTATGTATGTATGTATGTATGTATGTGTGTGTATGTATATGTATGTATGTATGTATGTATGTATGTATGTTATCAATCAGTTTCATTTCTGTATTTCTTGTCAATAGAGAAAGAGCCGGACTCTAACATAGATCCAAGGCTCCTTCATTGGAACTTTTATCAACATCATGTAGGTATTTGTGCATGTGTGTATGTGTGCAGTATTTGGTGTTAGTGTATGCGCAGATTTGTATGTTTGTTTTATGGATGCGTTTTTATGTATATATTTTCATGTCATGGCATATGCATATGTATTTATGCGCAGATTTATGTATGCATGTATGTATGTATGTATGCATGTATGCATGTATGCATGTATGTATGTATGTATGTA
>NC_068984.1:56052154-56059936 GCF_001194135.2 Octopus bimaculoides
CAGTATCTGTGGATGTGTATGACTATCAAGAGTTGGGCTCATTAGTCACCAGCAAATCCACAAGTGTAAAGTAAAATTCTGTCTGAGTGTACAGTGCTTTTATTAGCCAGTGATGGTCTTCCTCAGTCACAAGTAGATAACTATCATCATGTATGCATATATATGTAAGTGTGTGTGTGTGTGTGTGCATGTATGCAGGTATCATCATCATCATTTTACTTGTGGTTTCTATGTGGCATGAGTTGAACAGGTTAACAGTCCAAGTCTTTGCTCATTAAAAATTACTGCTCTAAGTGACTGGTACTTGCCCATGTCATTTTTAGTATGTCTATATAGTGTGTGTATTATGTGTTATGTGTGTATGTATATGTGTTTGTGTGTATATGTGAATGTATGTCAAAAAGTATGTGAGCGTAGTATTACTATATGATTTCGGAAAATAATTTAATAGTCAAAGTGATCAGTAGTTTTTGAAACATTATCACACACAAAAAAGTTAATTATATATTTCAATCATATTTTGCTTCTTTTTTTTTTTCTTACCTTTTTCTCATTTGAGTTTCAACTCTTTTAGTTGTATGGATTGCCTTCTCTCTCTACATCAAAGATTTCAAAGAGAATGTAGTATGGGGAAGAGATCCTTTATTCAAATACCACTAGACAAGATTGAATTCTTTTTCTCCCCCATTTTCAAGACAGCAGAATTACTTCATTCTTTTATTTATTCCCTACCACTGCAACCACCCACCACTTTAACCGACTCTCCAGAAATACTGGAGAAGAAAGAGCAGTCATATATATTTTTTTTTTTAGGTTTTAAAGTGCCTTCTTTATTTTTATTTGTTTATATTTTTGATTTAATAACTTTGTTTTTGTTTTTTTTTTGTTTGTTTGATTCTTTGTTTCTTTTTTGTTTTGTTGTCTTTTTTGTCTTTTTCAAAATTTTATTTCAATGTTTTTTTCCTTCAGTGTAATTAGTTGCTTTTTGATGATGCTTTATATTTTAAGAGCTTTTTTTTATATATATTTTTTTTTCCTGAAAAGTGACAAAAACTGTCAAAATTAGAGATTACATGATATTACCGAAACCATTTTGAATTCAAATCTTATCTTTTGTTTTTTGTTTTTATTTTCCAAACTACTTTTCACTACTATTTCAACAGAAAATAAAAATAGTAAAGGAAATCTCTGTACAGCATACATGTATTCTAACAGACACTCACACACACACACTCATATATGTATACACACACACACACACACACACACACACACACATATATATGTGGAGGTGTACACAAATACTAATTTACATAGTTTTCACACACATACAAACAAGTTGCACACAACTTGGTTTACAATCTCTCACATGTATACAACCAAATATATATACACAGATTCATACATACAGACAGGCATATATATATGTATATATATGTGTGTGTGTGTGTGAGTATTTATTCACATCTGTCATGTTATATATATAAATATTACCGGCACACACAAATGCACAGATATACACTCACACAATGACGCATACACATCTACATGCATTCATACTACATACATGTATGTGCAGATGCATGATATTTGCAACATGCACATTTATACACATACCTCTCAGTGCATGCGTATGCAGATACATGCACATAAAACACATGATCTAGAACCACACTGCTTTTTGCTTGCTTCTATCAGTTATTAACCTGTTGTGTAGTAGTAAGCATCAATATCAAGCAGTGTGCAGACATTTGCTTTAGTGTGTTATGCTTCAGCAATCATCAACTATTATGTATCACCAACACGAAACATCAGAAACTATAGACACACACACACACACATTTATAGGTACATACACATACACAAATAAAAATTAAAGGAATAAAGAAAACAAATGCTTTTGATATTAACCCCTTCCCGACAACCACCACCAACCACAAAACTACTCACAACTACAGCCTCTTCCACCACCATCATCACATCTTAATAACTCTAGGTTTGGTGTAGCATGTTTCTTGTCACCTCCATCATATGAATTCCCCCTACAGATTCTGATGTTTGGTGTGCATTAATTAATTTATTGTATGTATGTATGCACGTATGCATGCATGCATGTATGTATGTATGTATGTATTTATGTATGTATGTATGTATGTATGCTTGTATGTATGTATGTATGTAGTTTCCCGCTTTGTAAATTTTTTTAGCTTTGGTTCTATACACACACACACATATATAATTAAAACTTTAAAAATCTACAAAGAGGAAAATTACATACATACATACATACATGCATGCATGCATGCATGCATACATACACACATACATACATACATACATACATACATACATGCATACATCATTTGAGTACATCTGCGCATGTCTAGACATGTAACTAGATGCATGAGAATACATTCATAAAACAAAACATAGAAATTTGCACATGCACTGACTCCACATACAGCACATATACACACATCCCTTGATGATGTTGATGTTCCAGTGAAGGAGCCTTGGACCTAGGTTAGAAACTGGCTCTTTCTCTGTTGGCAAGAAATCTTGAAATAAAACTGAATAACAACATACACATATCTAGAGTTGTTTCTCCTGATACTAGGAATTATCAGTCACCAAATTTGTCACTCTGCCATTCTCTTATAATATGATTTCATATTTCTACCATGCTCTTGTATGATTACTTCACATGCTTCATCCTATATCAATCTTGTATACCCTGCAATTTTGACAATGATGACAATGATGGTGTTGGTGGTGAAGGGAAAACTATGGATTATCGTATGAAATACTGTGCGCAGAAAATGCAGGTGTGCATGCTTAATGCATGTGTGTGAAAGTACATTTTATAGCTTTTTTTGGCAAACAATAGAGGCTTGGACTTCATGAGAAATGTTGAAGTCAAATCAGCTTCTGTAGATCATAGACAAACAAGTCTGATTTGGCAGAGTTTCTACAGCTGGATGCCCTTCCTAACACCAACCACTCCAAGAGTGTAGTGGATGCTTTTACGTGTCACCGGCACGAAGGCCAGTCAGGTGGTACTGGCAACGGCCACGCTCAAAATGGTGTATTTTACGTGCCACCTGCACAGGAGCCAGTCCAGCGGCACTGGCACGATCTCGCTCGAATGTCTTTACACGTACTACCAGCACAAGTGCCAGGAAGGCGACGCTGGGCACATGTTTTCATTAATTAATTTTGAGGCCTCTGTACTTTTGAGCAGACACAAACACTTTCCTCTCAACTCTCCAACCCAGCAGCACATACAGAATGTGAATGCTGGAGAGACAGAGTAGCACTGACACTTAGCTGGTACTTATACTTTGAGCTAAGGAGCCTAGAATAATGTGAAATTAAGTATTTTGCTCAAGGACACAACACATCTCTTGACCAACAAACTAAACCCATGGCATTATGGTCATGGACCAAACATTCTAACTACTTGGCTATGTGCTTCACACACACATACACATGCAAGTGCACACACACACACACACACACACACACATACATGCAAGTGCACACACACACACACACACACACACACACACACAGATAGATGATTATTGATTAGGGTTTCACAGTGGCGTGAATAGTAATTAAACATAAGGAAGTTCTCAATACAGTTACTCTTTTACTATTTTTCTCTTTTACTTATTTCAGTCATTTGACTGCGGCCATGCTGGAGCACCGCCTTTAGTTGAGAAACTCGACTCCAGGACTTATTCTTTGTTAGCCTAGTACTTATTCTATCGGGCTCTTTTTGCCGCAAAATGGCATAACATCATTTATTCAATGTTAACTATGAATGTATCACGACTCAGAGTTTCTTCTTTCTGGTCCTCTGATATATGTATGTGCATGTGTGTTTAAGTGTGTGTGTGTGTGTGCGTTATTGGTTGATTCAGTTATATAGTGTACAGGTGTGGAAACAAATGGGTGAATGTATAACGAATGCATAACAAGTAGGCATGGCCACGTGGTAAAAAGTTTGCTTCCAAACCACACAGTTCCAGGTTCAGTCCCACTGCATGACACCTTAGGCAAGTGTCTCCCACTATAACCTCAGGCTGACCAAAGCCTTATAAGTGGATTATGTGGAGAGAAACTGAAAGAAGCCTGTCATATATGTGTGTGCATATATGTCTGTGTGTTTACATCTTTGTGTATGTGTATGCGTGTGTGTGTCTGTGTCTTTGTGTATGTCTGTCCCCCACCACTGCTTGAAAACTGGTGTTGGGGTGTCTATGTCACGTAACTTAGAGTTTCGGTAAAAGAGACCAATAGAATAAGTACCAGGCTTTATAAAAAATAATAAGTAATGGAGTCGATAAGTTTGACTAAAATTCTTTAAGGGGGTGCCCCAGCATGGCCGCAGTCTATTGACTGAAACAAGTATAAGATAAAAGATAAAAGTAAATGAATTAAAATCTGCTAACATAAGAAGCCTTGTTGCTTATTCTAAATTTAAGTTTCAATCTCTAATTAAAACTCATCTTTGAATGAAGTGGTGTGTTATTATTGACACGTAAGAATCTTAACTATAGGACACACATACACATTTCTGCTGGTCTGTGAAAGTGAAATTTTCATGTTGCATGAAAAACACCAACACAATCTGTCTGTCTCTATACATGTTTACATTATGTATGTGTGGATATATGTCATAAAAGGCAGTCTTATAGCTCTGGAGATCGGTATTGATATCTGGGAGACATAGGCTGAAAGCCATACATCATGGAGAGAGAGACTATCGAGTATAGATGTGGTGTCTTTGAGCAAATGCAAGTGAGCATACTCCTTTGAAGCATTCACTCCAATAAGCAAGACCCAAGTGCAGTGCCTGCAGAAATCCAGTTGGAACTGAAGTGTGTTGTCTGTGAACAATTTCTTTTCTCAAGAGCTGGATTTATAAACCACCTAAATTTACATATGCCAGGGAGAAATCAATCTGTTTGTAAAATGGTTTTACCCCTATGTATCCTGTGGTACATTTGTAGTAAGTTTGGCTTAATTTGCAAGTAAGCTAGTGGTCTGACCAGATATGGTAAAACACATGAAGACGCAGCCCAGCTGGTGATGCCAGGAGACAAACAATTCAAGCATCACATCTGAGAATGTAATTATAGAACAGAAGCTGAGTTGAGAGCCACCTGTGTGCATAAGATCATGCAATGTTCAATGAAGAGATGACAGACACTGTTCTGACAAGAGATAGCAACCAACATGTATATGTATATGTATGTATGAGGGGGTGCTGAAAAGTTCCTGGCTTTGGGTAAAAGAAAATACAGGAAGATCAGTTAATTATGATATTATTCAACATATTCCCCTCTCTGATTCACACACTTATTGCAGCAGTCCTTCAGTTTTTCTAAGCCCTGTAAAAGAACTCAGAAGGTAGGGCTTCCAACCAGGCCTGTAGCAATACCCTTAAAGCCAGAAAATTTTCAGCATCCTCCCATATGTATGCATGTATGTATGTATGTATGTATGTATGCATGCATTATCAAAAAATATCAAAAATAACAGAGGACCTTCTTGAGCCTTAGGCTCATAAAAGTTGGTTTCCTAGATTCTCTGATTACTCAGCTGAGTGGACAAGAGCAACATACAATGAAATGTTTTACTCGAGAAAACAATAAATTGCCTGGTCCAAGAATCAAAACCATAATCTTACAATCATGAATGCAACACCCTAATCACTAAGCCATGCACCTCCATGTATGCATGTATAATTGGATATATTAGTATTCTTATGACATGGCCATGTCATTTTCTATCAATTACTAAAAAGGTGGGGTTGAGGGAAATTTAGCTGCAACGTTTAGCAGGGCAAGTGACTGCTTAGAGATTCCTGCATTGTGTAGTAATGAAATCTATCATATCAAGGCAGAAAAATTTTTAGGTTTTTTTTTTATTATATTACTATATTTTTTTTTTACTCTTTGAAGTTTCAAATTGATAAACCCAAATTTTTTCATAAGCAAAAATCAATAGTGAAAGAATTTGAAACTGAACATTTTTTTCAACAATTCAAATTTTAGGGTGTAGGCATTTTTTTATTGTTGTTGTCTATTTATATATATATTTATCTAATTATTTATTTATTTCTGATTCACTCCTGCAACTTCCACTGCCATTTTGCTTTCTGAGAACATGTTTTATCAAGAGTGAATTTCAAAGAGGAGCAAAAAAAAAAAAAAGGAGAAATGGAATCAAAATTCCTTTCCCTTGTTATATGATTCTGCAGCTTATTTTCAGTACTTGTTATCTGTTATTATTTCCTTTCTATCACTGAACAGCAGCAAATGGTTGGACATAGGGTTTTAGTTGATAATATCAACCCCAGTAATTTGTTTAGTAATTTTTTTCATCAATCTCATAATACATGATATTCAATGTGGATAGCATTGGTCTAAAGAGAGATAGCATAAATACTGCAAAATATCTCTGTTCAAAAGAACAGTTTTTGCCCAACCCAATATCACACACACACACATATATATACACATACAGAATTATTAGTGAGTGATTATCAATCCAGGCAAAATATTCTATAAGCTCTCTGTTAGTACACCAGGTTAACAATATTGTTTAGATTAGTAAAAAACTCCATACATTCTTCTGACAGGGTCCAAGGTTATAGTTCATTACCATTCTATATTGTAAATACATGGTTTTGTTTCAGTTATACTGGTTTTTACACAGAGTGATATACAAGACAAGGTATAAATAATGGTCACGATAAAGAAATATGTAATGATTGTTATTTATGCCTTGTCTAATATATATATATATATATATATATATATATATATATATATATGTGTGTGTGTGTGTGTATGGATGTATGTATATAATATGTATGTATGCACAAAGAGAGAGAGAGAGAGAGAGAGAAATAGAGTAGAGATAAAAGGAACAGATAAAAGAAGTATGGTGAGAGAGTAGATGTTTATTCTGTTTGCTTACAGCTGTTTCATAAACTTGTTAGCTATATAATCAATAATTACATCAATATCAACTCATAAAATATACAGACATATATAAACATGGCTTCTACAGCTGGATGCCCTTCCTAATATCCAACCCATGTTTGTTTTTATTCTTTTGAGAGGAGGGGAATTTGATTACATTGACCCCAGTACTTGACTGGTATTTATTTTACTGATCCCAAAAGGATGAAAGGCAAAGTCAACCTCAGCAGAATTTTAACTCAGAACGTAAGACATGAAATGCTACTAAGTATTTTGTTTGGCATGCTAATTGACTCTGCTAGCTTACTACAATAATAGTTTCAAATTTTGGCACAAGGCCAGCAATCATTTATTGGGCAAGGCTTAGTCAATTACACTGACACCCTCCCCCCCACCGCCCAGTACTCAACTTTCACATAATTTATTGACCCCCAAAAGGATGAAAGATAAAGTCAACCATGGTCGAATTTGAACTCAGAACTTTATGAGTCGCAGGAGCGGCTGTGTGGTAAGTAGCTTGCTTACCAACCACATGGTTCTGGGTTCATTCCCACTGCGTGGCACCTTGAGCAAATGTCTTCTACTATAGCCTTCGGCCGACCAAAGCCTTGTGAGTGGATTTGGTAGACAGAAACTGAAAGAAGCCCGTCGTATATATGTATATATATATATGTATGTGTGTATATGTTTGTGTGTCTGTGTTTGTCCCCCCAACATCACTTGACAACCGATGCTGGTGTGTTTATGTCCCCGTAACTTAGCGGTTCGGCAAAAGAGCCTGATA
>NC_068984.1:56060533-56061570 GCF_001194135.2 Octopus bimaculoides
TCACATAACAATAGCCTGCAAAAGCCATTGTAAATATCAGCAGACATGAAAGAACAAGTTTCTGTTTATTGAAAAGGTATTGTAATAACAATAATAATAATAATAATAATAATAATAATAATAATAATAATAATAATAATAATAATAATAATAATAATAATAACACTACTAATAATGACTGTGGTGCTGGTGTTGATTATGGTGATGGTGATGACGATAATGATGAAGATGATTTCTTTACTTATTTATTAACTGCATTTTCGTAACGATTTCATCTTAGACACGTTTACCATTCAATCTATAAAACTGCAAATTAGTAATATTTACACAGTTGCTCTATGAAATTTACATTATTTAGATACATAATATTTTAATTGATATATTTCTAATGCAATAAAACTTTCACTGTTTGTTTTATTTTTCAATATTTGACATCTGAACATTTCTATTGGATGTTTGGAAAAAGGACAGAGATTCAAACTAAATGTTCTTTTAGTGTATGGCTCCATTGCTGTACACTTTGAGTTCCAGTCTCACACAGGATCGACCAGTTACTAATGATGATTATAAGGAATGATGGACCTGGTAATTAATGGTAATGAAGACACTGTTAGTGACAATGATGTTGGTGACTTTTTCCTAAGTATATAAAACTATACACATATATATGTATATATATATTGTTGTTAGCACTCCGTCGCTTACGACGTCAAGGGTTCCAGTTGATCCGATCAACGGAACAGCCTGCTCGTGAAATTAACGTGCAAGTGGCTGAGCACTCCACAGACACGTATAGTTCTCGGGGATAGTCAGCGTGACACAGTGTGACAAGGCTGACCCTTTGAATTACAGGCACAACAGAAACAGAAAGTAAGAGTGAGAGAAAGTTGTGGTGAAAGAGTACAGCAGAGTTCGCCACCATCCCCTGCCGGAGCCTCGTGGAGCTTTAGGTGTTTTCGCTCAATAAACACTCACAACGCCTGGTCTGGGAATCAAAACCGCGATTCTATGACCGCGAGTTCGCTGCCCTAACCACT
>NC_068984.1:56062127-56066236 GCF_001194135.2 Octopus bimaculoides
GCGCGTTCGGGTCCGCGCTGCTTTAGTAGTACCCTATATGGGAGAATGTACGAAAAAAAACAACAACAGACGAGGACAGGTGGTGTAAACAACAAAAGGATGTATTAGTTTGACGCTCGGGAATACAGAAAGTCTTTAAAGTTTCGAGCTACGCTCTTCAACAGAAAGAATACGGAGAAAACGAGGAGAAAGACACAGAGAAAATAAATTAAATGGTGTTTGGTCAACGATCTATATATATATATATATATATATATACATATATACATACTCACACACACATGCATATTTACAACAAAATAGGAAAGACAGTGTTGAAAATATACAAAAAGAAAATTGTAAGAAAATAAGTTATAAAAAACCTTTATCCTTTAAATGCTAAAGAAAGTGCTGAACCACCTTGTTTATGTACACGGTCAATTTAGTCATCTTTATTTGTCCCTTACAAATTTGTGGCCATACAGCAAGTTGGCTGTATGGTTAAAACATTTGCTTTCCATCCACATGGTTTCATATTCAGTCCTATTGCACAGCACCTGGGGGTTATTTCTTCTATTATTGCCCTGGGCTAGCCAAAACCTTTAGAGTGGATGTGCTACCTTGATTTGGTAATGGGATCGAATAGAGAGTACATATAAGAAACTACACAGTTGAAACAGAATAGTGTATATCTTATCAAGAAGTTGCACTTTCATACTGCTGTCATCAAGAGAGCTCCCTGTTTACTGAGTTTAAGCCATTAAAAATTTTTTAATGAAACTTTATCATATGTCAGAAGAAAGTAATTCAACAACGCGGGTTGATGAACCGTAAGACATGTGGCCAGAACCTTCTGGAAAATAACCATAGCGAGGGACATTCCACAGTTGAATCAGAACAGTCACAAACAGTGAAAAAAGACATGCACCCAACACCAGAGCTGAAGACACCTCCGAAAGGGGGTGGCCCCACCACGTCAAAACGGTAGAGGAGTAGGGGCCGAAACCAGACGTGGTTCCTCCTGATGATGTCTTGAGCTGACTGGATCCTATAAAGGAGCTGTTGTGGTAGCAGACTACGAAACATGGTTGAAATTCCTCCAATGAAGAATTGCAAATAAACAAGGGACATTACTCTTATATATTGTATGATAGTTGTCCCCTCCCCCCGTCCCAGTACTGTTATTAATGTCTATTAGTCTTTGGTCACATGATTTGAATCAACTAATAAGAATTAGTTTTATACATAATCCAATGACAGGAAGCCTTCTTTAGAACTTCATGTGTCTTGCAGCTTATATTGTTAGCATCTGAAGAGTCAGAGGTTTTATGGCTAAGAAATATTTAAGTTATTTAAATTATAAAGTGTTAATAATCACATTATCATGTTCAGAAAGCATTTTCCTATACTGGCATCAGCTGGAAGGGATTTCATATTCCAAATCAATTTTTACTCAGAATTACTGCTTTCTTAGAAACATCAACGACCACATTTCACTCATGCATAGAATTTATGGTTTGTTTTCTATGTTTAGATGCTCTTTCTATTGCCAACCACTAGCAAAAATATTAAAACAAAAATATATGAATATAAATATCTAGTACAAATATTTAACCACCACAACACATGTTGAGTGCTATTTTCGTTCATTTATACACCAACTTATGTATGTATGTATGTATGTATGTATATTTATTTACATATATATATATATAGATAGATAATCATATCAACAGGGTGGAGAGTGTCTGTGAGGTGTTGTGGAAGCCTTATAGGACCTAAACTTTTTGCTAGCGCAATCATGGGCAAGGTGCATTTCCATTGCCCTGTCAAGTAAGAGGCTGTCACAGCAAGCATGGAAACTGTTGGCATGTACCTGGTTGAAGCCAACCGTTGGTGCAATAACCTCATGCATGAACACGGCTGACATTTTGCACGAGTAACAGTCAGTAATGATCTTCCTAAGTCATGAGTGGACAGCCACCATATACATATGTATATATTGCACATGAACGAAAACATATACACTAACAGGGACCATAATTGTCCAAAAAATGCCGATTGAGACAATTATGGTCCCTGTTAGTGTATATGATTTTATTCATGTGCATTAACAGCAGCATTAGAGCACTTTAGCTCTTATTTCTAGCAACATAGGTGTTTCCTAACACCCTAGTCACATTTATTGACAATTATAATTCTCTTTTTTGTGAAACATTGCAAACTGTTGTTTATATTAATTTAATGTGTATATATGTATGTACAATCATATGACTGTTTGGGTTTTTTTTTCCCCCTTTCAATACTGGCATGGGTTTGACCAGTTTACAATATGGTATATCTTTGTCACTCTTCTCAATCTTCTGATATCGAAAAGGTGAAGCTTAACATCTTTCTACACAATTACTCATTTGTTTTCTTTAGCTCCCCTTGTAGATTCCTTTATCAATGCATAGTATGCTTTTGCAGGGCATGCTGCCATGTACATTTGCATCACATATTCATATAGGTGCAGCTGTCTATCTATAATGCATTGGATGAGACCTTTGATATTAAGCTGATTATTCAGCTAACTGCACATAAAAAACACATATGCATACTCTTTCCATACCATTTAAATTTGCACATCTAACAGATTATATATTAATATAATTATCAGTATTATATTAATCTCTTCAGTTTGTCTATTGTATGTCTCCAAACGATGACAAAACAAATGAACTGATGACTAGATTATCATATTCTCCATACAAACTGAACTCTAATAATTAACAAAATACTGAACAAAAATACTCTTCATTAGCAATATCATTATTATTATTATTATTATTATTATTATTATTATTATTATTGATTTGACTCAGGTTTGTTCTTATTCCTGGTAGAATTTTTTTGGATAGTGGGTTACTACCTGTATATATATATCGTCATCGCCACCGCCGCCGCAGTTGTCGTCATCGTCATTATTATTAAGGTAGTGAGCTGGGATAGCACACCAGGCAAAATACTCTGTGACATTTTATCCATCTATACGTTCGGAGTTCAAATTCCACCAAGGTCAGCCTTGCCTTTCATGCTTTTGAGATTGATAAAATAAATAGCAGTTAAGGTACCAGTGGAACACTGGGGTTGATGTGACCGAATTACCCTCACCCCCAAAATTGCTGATCTTCTTTCAATTTTGTTGCCATTTCTTGCCAAGTGTCCTCCCAACACCTTGGGCAAAAAAAAAAACACACTGTATACATTGGTAGGCCATTAAAATAAACACACCAAACAGTTCATTTACAAAGTTGTGTGATAGAAAAAAAAAAGGGAAGAAAGACAGGGGAAAGAAGGAAAAAAAGAAAAAATGGAAAAAGAAAACAAAGAAAAAAGGGAAAGCAAAGAAAATACACAGTGACATTGCTCTTCTTAATACGTGTTACATACCAGTTATGACAATTTTTTACACTTCCTGCATCGATGGTATATCAGGGATTATTATCATTATTATTATTATTATTATTATCATTATTGAGTGAGAGAGCAGTGCATGCCATCAAAGTGACACTGGGGTAAAATATACAAAGCCCAATATACCCATCATGACTACCTGTCTGATAAGGGTACACCAGGCACATGCATCACAACCATATGTGCACGACATGGTGATCTCATATGAAGATAAACAGCGCATGACCTCGCATGTGGGGTCCAGTTAGAATTTTTTTCAGGTCGAGTAGCCCATCCCGTTCAAAAGGTCCCTGAATAAGGGTTGTTTAAGGATGTTGAGTGAAACACCCATGTTTCCAGTGGTGAATTATTCAAACCCCAAAGAATTCCTGTCAACACATGGCTATGATGCTCCCCTACCACTTCAGTTTGTGATCAGAGATGCATATATCATCAGCCACCAAGGGACAAGTTCAACTGGTTAAGGTCAAACAACTGACAAGCAAATCTGTGGTATTAAGCAGAATATTTGCTGTAGCCCATCTTTTATACCAAGACAAAATAACGTACATGATAACACTTCCAATCAATTAAGATCAGAAGCCATGAGAGCCACTGCCTGGTACTGCATCAGGGCATTATTATTATTATTATTATTATTATTATTATTCAGTAGTTTTATTTTTATAACGTGC
>NC_068984.1:56072138-56073664 GCF_001194135.2 Octopus bimaculoides
CTTCATAGGGTTTTCGAGCGAGACCGTTGCCAGTGCCCCTGGACTGGCTCTTGTGTGGGTGGCACATAAAATACACCATTTTCGAGCGTGGCCATTGCCAGTACCGCCTGACTGGCCTTCGTGCGGGTGACACGTAAAAGCACCCACTACACTCTCTGAGTGGTTGGCGTTAGGAAGGGCATCCAGCTGTAGAAACTCTGCCAAATTAGATTGGAGCCTGGTGTTGCCATCCGGTTTCACCAGTCCTCAGTCAAATCGTCCAACCCATGCTAGCATGGAAAGCGGACGTTAAACGATGATGATGATGATGATGATTACATTAGACAGAGCAATCTGAATGCTAAAAGGTTAAAGCGTGAAGGTTTCTTCTCTACTGTTTGAATGGGTGGAAGAATTTCTATAATGGTATCAGAGCAGCTCTTTAATACCAAATATTGTTGATAGTAACTTCATCATCATCACCACTGCCACCACCATCATTGGCATTGTCTTCATCTTCTAATCCCTAGCATACTGAAAGGCAGGATGGTCACATTAGGAATGTCGTTGATCATAAGTTTGCTTGATGAGGCTCGAAAATATCAGCAACAATTCGTTGTATAGGATGCAGCAGCAGTGGTATTACCACTTGCACCATCACCTTCTTCATCATCATTATAATCATAACCACCACTAGGTGCATCGCTCTTTATCATCAGTAGCATCATAGTCATCACAAAGAGAAAGGCCTCTAAATGGTTACTTCACCTGCTAGAAACAGCAGCTAAATTGCCTGTAAATCAGACCCTACTGACTTAAATAATGCAGGGCGCATTTGATAATGTAGTCTTAAATATAATGTAATATTAGCTATACTGTGTTTGAAAACAAACCTTAATGGACATGGTCGAAACACTTTTGCTCATAAATCAGTTAAATTAGGGCAGATCTGGGATTAGACAAGTTAAACAACAACAACAATATCAATCTTTGCCATAATCATCAATGGCCAACACCACCAGCATAGTGTTTGTCACTACTGCCAGGTATGTCAATACTTATCCTTATCAGTAGCAACAGCAGTGACATTAAAATCATTGCCACTACTACCACTATCATGACCTTCATCATCATGTCTAGTGTGACTGCAATCATCATTACCATCAACCACTGTTAAAAGTTTTCTTTCATTTACCTCATGCATTATTTGAGATTCCAGGAGGTGCAATGGCCCAGTGGTTAGGGCAGCATACTCGCGGTCATAAGATCGCGGTTTCGATTCCCGGACCGGGCGTTGTGAGTGTTTATTGAGCGAAAACACCTAAAGCTCCACAAGACTCCGGCAGGGGATGGTGGCAAACCTTGCTGTACTTTTTCACCACAACTTTCTCTCACTCTTACTTCCTGTTTCTGTTGTGCCTGTAATTCAAAGGGTCAGCCTTGTCACACTGTGTCACGCTGAATATCCCCGAGAACTACGTTAAGGGTACACGTGTCTGTGGAGTGCTCAGCCACTTGCACGTTAATTTCACGAGCAGGCTGTTCTG
>NC_068984.1:56073703-56084898 GCF_001194135.2 Octopus bimaculoides
TTCATCACAAACCCAAATGAATAAGTAGAAAACTATATTACTACTATAACTGATAATGACATAAATCCCACCAATAAATCATTTATTATTATTGTTGTTGCTGTGGTTGTTTTCAAATGAACGGGCCTGCTCTGAGCATACACCTGTAGTTGGAAAAAAGGAGAGGAAAAAAGGCACCTGCTCCAAAAGTCAGGGTACCCATAGTTTTTTTATGGGGTTTTTCCATGAGTAGCCCTTGAACATCTCCTCCCTATTGAAGATTACACATTGTTGATTTATTTTTTCCCTTTTCTTTTTTTTTTTTTCAAATTTTGTTAGTCTTGTTTACATGCAAAACCCTCAACAACACACACTCACACACATACACACACATTCTTTGTTTTGTCCGGTAATGTCCATAATGTTTTTTTTAAATGAAAACCCTAGTGGTTAATAAAGAAATCAATATTATCATCATCATCATCATCATTATTATTATTATCATTATTATTATTATTACTATTATTATTATTATTATTATTATTATTATTATTATTATTATTATTGTGTGTCTTGAGATAAGCAGTAAGGGACAAATCCATTCCAGTAAATCTACCTCTTGGGTGGACTAAACTGAAAGGTTATGTAGATAAATATGATAAATATGCAATCTAAAATGTTATTGGCTACTGTGGGAGTAATAACGAATAGAACATGGCTTTGGTTCAGTTTCAGGGTGTATGTGTGTGTTTATATATCAGCTTACCAGGTGGGAAGGTTCCAATGTATTTGAATGGCCTGGAATGTCTCCATTCAGGGAACTATATGTAGAGACACAGTGGAATTGAAAAATTGATAGAGAATATAGACAGAAACAAACAATTTCCTGGCACTGTAATAGTAATATATCAATTATTATAATGATGGAAAGGTGAAGGTTATAAGAAAGGAAAATAAAGAGAATTAGACTATATATAAAATTGAAATCAAATTCTTTTGTGTATTTGCATTATTTATATGTCTGAAGAATGGTGAGTGGATAGGATATAATGGTAGCAACTACTGAGTATATGTAGTGAATGCTATTTATTTTAAGTCTTTTAAATTCTGAGTTCAAGTCCTTGTCAAGATTTAAACTCAGATAAAATAGGTACCACTTAAGAACAGAACCAATCAAATCAAGTGATCTCATCCTATAACATTTGGTGCCTAGATCCTGATTTAGAAACAAGAATGGTGGATTGGTAGAATCATTAGAATGTTGAGGACAAATGTTTTGCAGTATTTATTCTGGCTCTTAACATTCAGAGTTCAAATCTAGCTAAGATCAGTTTTGCTTTCTATCTATCTAGAGGGTCAATAAAATAAGGTACCACTCAAGTACTTGAGTTAATTTACTTGACTACACCTTCCAAAATTTTAGATTTGTATTTATAATAATAATTTTTAGTGAAGGTGCATGACTTAATGGTTAGGGTATTCAGCTCATGATCACAAGGTTGTGAGTTCAATTCCTGGTGACACATTGTGTCCCTGAACAAAACACTTTATTTCATGTTGCTTCCATCCACTCAACTGGCAAAAATGAGTTGTACCTGTATTTCAAAGTGCCAGCCATGTCACACTCTGTCTCACATTGAATTTCCCTGAGAACTACGTTAAGGGTACATGTGTTTGTGGAGTACTCAGCCACGTGCACATTAATTTCATGAACAGGTTGTTCCATTGATTGGATCAACTGGAGTCCTTGTCATCATAACCAATGGAGTGTCAGTGCTTAGTGAATAATTCTTAGAAGAGCAGTTGATTGACTGAATCATTAGAGTATTGGAAAAAATGCTTTGTGGTATTTCTTTCAGCTCTACATGTTCAATGTTCAAATCCCACAAAGGTCAACTTTGCCTTTCATCTCCCTGAGGTTGATAAAATAAAGTACCAGTCTTGTAGTTCCATTTTCAGTTATGCACTTTTAGACCAAGATGGATATAGCCTTTTGTAAAACAGATATCACTGAAATAATTACCAGGCAATATACCATACTTGATAAAACTAGCTAAAAACCCCTAAAGTCCAAAGACTAAAACTTGTAAAAGAATATCTGTTCTAACAAAACATTGTTGAAGTTATTAATATCAATGCAGGAGGCAGCAAGCTGGCAGAATTGTTGGCAGAATGTTTAGCAGCATTTCTTCCATCTTAATATTCTGAGATCAAATGCCACTGAGATCGAATTTGCATTTCAATATTTTTAGGATCAATAAAATAAGTACCAGTCAAGTACTGGGGTTGATGTAATCAACTACTAAGATACTCAAAATTTCAGGATTTTTGTGTCAATATTGGAAAGGATTAACTTCAATAGTTTTTTTCTGAATTTTATTCGTGTACTCATTTATCTAGAAATTCTTCAGCTATTTTGCATGCTTTCAACATTTTCAAATTTCTGTGATAATCAGGGTCAATAATAATCCTGAAATAATCCCACAGAAATAGTGATAAAGCTCTGTTTTACACAACTGCCAATCATTTGCCATAACACAGCAATCATGCAACATCTGTGATGTACTACCTGAACAATTCAATATATTATGGTATAGAATCTAAAATGCTTTTTCATTAAGTGGGGTTTCTGCATGGTTTCACTTAATACAAGGAAACCTTGCATAGGCAGACAGTAAGTGCAGCATTCTTAACAAAAGTGAATATAGGCTTGATAACATGGTTTTGACAACTGTTAGAAATTCTTCAACTGCAGTGTTGAAGAGTTGCAATGAAGATCTGGAATAGCTGCACAGATATGCTATCAAACATTTGATTAATTGTCTGTCTATGTTATCCATTTATCTATCTCTTTCTCTCTTTCTCTCTCTGTATACATGCACACACACACATACACACACATATGCTTATATTATAAATATATGTTATGGTGAAAGTGTGGATAACTTTTGACTTTCTCTCATCATCATCATCATCATCATCATCGTTTAACGTCCGCTTTCCATGCTAGCATGGGTTGGACGATTTGACTGAGGACTGGTGAAACCGGATGGCAACACCAGGCTCCAGTCTGATTTGGCAGAGTTTCTACAGCTGGATGCCCTTCCTAACGCCAACCACATATAAATATGTATGTATATATATATATACACACACACACACACACACATACACTCACACACACACACACACACACACACATACACTTTTATATTGGGTCATCAAAGTTCTTTTTTAATCTAACATATACTCTCCTTAATTTTCTACAATGCTCTTCCATCTACCTGGTAGACTTGCAAGGCCCCTCTTCCAAAATTCACATGTCCATAATGAAAAATACTCCTCCAGTACTGTTCTCACCTCGTCTGCTGAATTCATATTTTTTCCATCCAAATGATTTTGAAGACTGTGGAATAAACGATAATCAGATGGGGCAATGTCTGGCGACTATGGTGGGTGGGGCATCGTTTCCCATTCAATCTGCTCCAGCCTTTGGAATGTCATCCTCACTGTACGTGGCGAGCATTATCCTAATGGAAGAATACCTTTCGTCTTGAAACCAAAGATGGTTGTTTTTCTTCTAGCACTGACTTAAGTCACTCAAGCTGCTTACAGTAGATCTCCTTTGTTATCATTTGGTTTAGGTTTAAAAGTTCAAACTGGACTAAACCTTTCATATCCCACCAAACAGATAACAACACCTTACATGGGTAAAGACCTGCTTTAGCCTGGGGTGCTGGTGTTTTTCCTTTCCCTACCCACTGTCTTCGGCACTTGACATTCTTATAGAAAACCCATTTCTCATCACCAGTCACAATTAAGTCCAAAAAAGGACATGACAGCAAAGAAGAGCACACATTCACTCCCTGTGCATTATTAGACTGAGAAAGTTTGTGAGGAACCCATTGACCAAATTTGCTGACTTTTCCGATGGCACACAAGTGTCAATGAACAGTTGAATGACCATATCCAAGCTTCTCTGCTGTTGACACTGGCTTATGCTTATTGTCTGATCCCCATATATTGCATTAATATTCTTTGTACTTTCCGTTGTTTTGTTGCCTTGATTGAACTCATAAAGCAAAATATGCCAAATATGCTCCTTTGTTAAAATCAAACTGCAATCTTCAAAACTTGCACAAAGAATAAGGACAAGGTAACATTACTACCTATTTTTATAGCAAGGTGCCCACGCTCTTAACCACTACGCCATATGCCCATGGGCATATGGCGTAGTGGTTAAAAGCGCGGGCTACTAACCCCAAGATTCCGAGTTTGATTCCAGGCAGTGAACTGAATAATAATAATAATAATAATAATAATAATAATAATAATAATAATAATAATGACATCAAAAGATACCTTAGGAATGAGAACCCAGGTTCAAAATTTCCCCAAGACACCTGATGAAGGCTGGAGGGTATATCAGCCGAAATGTTGTGTTAACAACAAATAAGATGAGAACAAATATCCGTCAAATGTAAATAATGTAAAGAATGTAAATAAAGTAATATTCTACAGGTTATTATTTATAGCTTTAAAATTGAAATTTGCAGCTGGATTGCATATGACTCCTTCCATTCTGGGTTCAAATTCCCACCAAGGTCAACTTTGCATTTCATTTTCTGGGGGGTCAATAAAATAAAGTATCATTCAAGTACTGGGGTCAATGATATCGACTTACCCCTCCCCTCAAAATTACTGGCCTTTAGCCAAAATTATAAAATAATAATCTATAGCTTTATCTACTTTGAGTTCATACATGTATACTTACATACATAATCAGTTAAATATCTAAATTTACTGAGGACAACATAATCTATACGAACAGATATTAAAATAAATATTGTATTTTTAATTAGCTCTATCTCAAGATATTGATCACTGTTGTGACATTAGCACTCATACATCAATAAAATATAGCACATTGAAAGACATACATACATACATACATACATACATACATACATACTTATACACACACATACATCATATTAGTATCAGGATGTTCTCATAACTTTTGAAGAAATACTTATTTAGTAATGTTGGTAAATAAACAACTCTGTCTGAGATGTTAATATCAATGAGACCTATATTTTATAGACTTTGTGTACAAGAGTTCCCCTTATAGCATTGGTCAAAATGCCACCAACTTAAGAACATTATTACTTCTGAGACATAAATAACGAGACAAACCATGAGAAAATGTCATCTCCATATTGTGTATTTATTATCTTGTTTTTTTTTATTATTATTTTAGCTTCTGTCTCTCTCCTAATTTTTCACATCAATTGACCTGATATGTCAAAGTTAGTTCAGTCCCTTGTTAAAGATAATAACATTGCTCAGAATACTTGCCAAAAATTTCAAGAACTGATTTCTTAATTTTTTTTTTAACCTTTACGTTTCACATTATTACACTATACAGACATATATATGTGTATTTCATCCTACCATACGCAATTTCTAATCATTCAGAGATAACAAGGAAAGCTTCTTCTTTTTTTTTTTTCATATTAAACTTACTCTTCCATTTCATGTACCAAATAGAACATCCACCTCAAAATACAAAAGAATAACATATTCTTAACCTTTGTACTTGAAACATTTCATAGAAACAGATTTTGATCACAAAGTCTCACTTATACACACACACACACATGAATGCACACACACTAAGGTGCTAGTGTGGCTGTGTAGATAGAAAGCTTGTGATCTTTGGTTTGGTTCCATTTGTGGCACTTTGTGCAAGTGTATTCTACAACAGCCCTGGGCTAACTAGAATGTGGATTTAGTAAAGGGAAACTAGACGAAGCCCACTGTAAACAAATATATATGTTTGCGAGTACCCTTGTCTAGAGATCACATAATGGTTGTAAATGAGCATCATTGTCATACAAGTGAAGTTTGTTTCCAGTCTTCCATGAAAATATAACTAATACATACACGCGTACATACGTACGTATGTATGTACATACATACATACATACATACATGTATGCATGCATGCATATATACATACATACATACATACATACATCTGTCAAGTGAAAGCATAACAGGCTGAATATTATTGTTTGGGACAAACATAGGAGTCAGCTGTCCTGCTGATGTGAATATCTCTTTGAAAATCAAAGAGAAAGAAGAAAATTATGGACAATTGCTTCAAAACCTCCAGCTGCTATTGCTGGATTACAAAGTTACATTTATACCAATAATAATTGGAGCACTTGGTTTTGTAAGTAAATGCTTAACTGTCTGTCTGGATAAGCTTAGATTTTCAGAAAAAGAAATCAACCAACTGATTTGCACATTACAAATACAATCTATAAGCAGAGCAATAAAACTATGCAAAACTTTTCCCACGTTTAAAATGTGACATTGTTTTTGTTATCAACGTTCCAAAGACAGAGCTTTGTATCTTTTTTAGAAACCAACTCCTTCTTCAGAGGAAGAATTTAAATGATTAAAAACAGAACACACACACACACAGAGCGAGCTACTAAATTCACTCATAGAGCATTTGATGGCCTGGTGTATGGAGAGGTCACTTGCCCAAGGAACCACACAGTGTGACTTATCCCAAAGCTATATGGTTTTAAAACAGACTTCTTAAACACACAGCTATGCTTGCATACATGATGAACGAATGGTCATCTATGTACGCATCTGTGTTTTTAAACTAACTGTAGATTGCAAGTATCAGGTGGAACCATATGCTCAGACAGTAGTTAACTATAACAGAGCTAGGTAATTACCTAGTTAGACCGCTGAAGTGTGTATTCAAATGTATTGTTATCTATTTAGACATCTTCACATTGTTTTTATCTATGCTGCTGTCTATTTAAACATATGTAACATGTTTGTATGTTTATATCTATGTCTGTTTACATGGATATATGTATGTATGCATGTAGATACATATATATGTATATATAGTGCGTGCGTATATATATATATATATATGTATATATAGTGCATGCGTATATATATGTATGTATATATATATATATATATATATATATATATATATATATATATATATATATATATATATATATATATATATAGACAGTGTATGTGTGTGTGTTTATATATTATGTATTTGCACATATGTATGTTATATATAAGGAGTACCTCACAAGTAAGGTTGCACTAAAACATGTTTTGTAGCTGAAACTCTTACAGACCTATGAGACACATGATATGAATGTGTCTGTTGTAGAGAATGTGGATGTGTGTGAGAGTACACATGCAAGAGAAAGAAAGAGAGTAAGTGAGAGAATGGAGAGCAGAAGAGAAAAGGATGGATAATAAAATCCACTTGTTGATTTTTATATCAGTAAATAGCCTATATTCTAGAACTTCAATATGTTACATGTCTGTCAAACCTGACACAACATACACAGGTTTTTGAACATCAAAACAAGAGAAACCAGATTAGTCTAGAAGGATTCATAAACTGGAAAGTAATGTCTTTTGGATTCATCTTAAAAGGAATGGTTATGCTTCTTATTAAAATGAAAATTATTTTTGGCACTTTATTAAAAAGGGAAAGGAAAGGAAAAGGCTACATATTTCAAAAATGAAAATTTTACATGCTTCTCTCATTAACTCTTGAAATAACTCTACTGACTGGAGTTTTTGTTTTCAAGTTTTTTTTACTCCTTTTTTTTTTGTATTTTTTTTTTCACTCTCGTCACTGTATGGTTGTATGTTAGTCTATTAACATGTTTTCTATTTAGAGAGTTTACTTTTGAGAAGCATTAATGCTTCAATGGTTTATATTCAGCAACCACCTTTGTTTACTTTGGAGAGAAAGAGCCTACAAATTTAGCTGAGACAAACTGTTATTTTATTGGGTTATCGTGTTTTTGATGTTAGCAGCTCTGTTTTATCTCCAACGAGATGTTAATCAACTGGCTGTCCTGGTTGCCTAAGTTCTAATAAACAATCTTTGTGCTGCAAGAATAGGATTATCAGAAATATGGAAATGTTCTATTGTCTATAACAAAATTAAATGGTACAAATATATATAGGAATTTTCTGGCATCCTCATCATATGTTTTCATTTAGCTATCCTTCTTTTTTTCGTTTGTTTATTTAATTTTATATTATACTTTTATAATCTCCTTATTTTTATTTACTATGTGCAAAATGAAAGTTATAGAACTTTTCTCTCTCGTGGTTTTAAGTCTTAAAATTAGGTTTCTGCTAGCTGCTAGATATTTCACCGTGTACAATAATCGGGAAATTAAAACAAATAGAAAAAGGTGATATTAATAAACACAATGTTACAAACAAACAAAAGATATATACAGAGTGTCTATGAAATATCTTTACAACTTCCACATTTTTAAACTCCATATTGTAAAGGGATTTTATGGACACCCTATGTGTGTGTGTATATATATATATTAATAATGATAAGGAGAACAGAGATTTTTAACATCCATAATTTTATTTAACAGTTCTTCACAGCATATTTTCAGGACCTACACATGTTTCAACAATCAGCAACTGCACATTGTTGGATATGCAACCAAAGCATCATGGTTGACACAGTTTCATCAGTCATTAGACTGCAGCCATGCTGGGACACTGCCTTGAAGAACTTTAATTGAATGAATCAACCTCAGTACATATTTTTCCTAAGTCTGATACTTATTTATCAGTCTCTTATGCTGAACAACTAAGTTATGGGGAACACAGCAACACCAGTTGTCAAATAGTGGTGAAGGGCAGACACAAAGACACACACAAAGCCATAGCAGAAAAACATAAACATGTGTGTGTGTGTGTGCATGTGTTTGCTTGCATGTGTGTTTATATATATATATGACAGGATTCTTTCAGTTTTTGTTTACCAAATCAACTCACAAGGCTTTGTATGTATGTATGTATGTATGTATGTATGTAGTGGAGGCGCAATGGCCCAGTGGTTAGGGCAGCGGACTCGCAGTCGTAGGATCGCGGTTTCGATTCCCAGACCGGGCATTGTGAGTGTTTATTGAGCGAAAACACCTAAAACTCAACGAGGCTCCGGCAGGGGACGGTGGCGAACCCTGCTGTACTCTTCCACCACAACTTTCTCTCACTCTTACTTCCTGTTTCTGTTGTGTCTGTAATTCAAAGGGTCAGCCTTGTCACACTGTCACGCTGAATATCCCCGAGAACTACGTTAAGGGTACACGTGTCTGTGGAGTGCTCAGCCACTTGCATGTTAATTTCACGAGCAGGCTGTTCCGTTGATCGGATCAACTGGAACCCTCATCGTTGTAAGCGAAGGAGAGCGTATGTATGTGCATACATGCATGTGTGTGCCTGTGTGTGTGCATGCATGTGTATGTGTGCATGTGTGTTTGTATGCATACACAGAATATTGTAGTTTGGCCTGTTTTCAAGTAGTAACAGTCTAGGCATTATGAAGTCCCTTAGATTTTTTTTCCCAGATATATACAAATGATATTTCAAAATTAAAAATATTAAATATTTCATGTAGTTATCACAGTTAATTAGATGTGGCAGTCAAAATGACAATATGTCATTATGTTGATAATTATCAAAATAGAAAAATTAACCGTTTAACCTTCATGTTTGTTTTATGTTGTTGTTCACGCTTTATGGTAAATAAATTTCTGTGGAAAACTTTAAAAGGCGTGTTAGCTTTTAGTGAAGTTGCTTCACATGAAAAGGTTATATGGTGCTGGGATCGAGACAATGACCAAAAGTTCATTCATTCAATTGTATTAATCTAGGGTGGTGGGTGAGAGAAAAATCTTATGGTAATTATCGCAATGTGGAAATTTGCCAAGATGAGCTGTGTGCTTTTATGTAGTAGCTATGATTCAAATAGAAAGATGCATTTTGTTTTTTCATCATTCCAATACATTTTAAAATTTTATTCTAGATCAAAAGTCAGAAGTTAGTATAATGACATTTTTATAATTACAACAATTATTGCAGTCATTTCATTAAAATTTTATACATTGACTGATTAATCTAAATTTGAAATTTTTTTTATATATATATATATATATATATACATACATATACATATATATATATATATATATATATATATATATATATATATATATATATATATATATATATATATATATATATTAAAGGAAAAGGAAAGCAAAGCCAAGGCAGGATGAACATCTCAGGTCATTTAGAATATTTAATTAGAGTAAAGGTGAATCAAAAAAGTAGAAGTAAGTAGATATATATATATATTTAGAAGTAGAAGTAAGTATATATATATATATATATATATATATATACACACACAGGGTGCATAAGATATTTGAGGACAGATTTATGTTTATAAAAAAAAACAGATAACGGATGATAACTATATTCATCAAAAAATGCTATGACGGTAAAAAATAAACCTTCTTTTCTATAATGTTATTCACTAAAGCCACTTTCAGCTTCAACAACTGCTTCTGTATGAGATCTAAATCATCTACATGCTCGAATCAAGTGGTCATGGTTCATTTTGGACATTACTCTGACTATAGCAGCTTTCATAGAATCTTTGGTGTTATGGGCATGCTCACTGACCACTCAACAACGCTCCACATAATAATCCAATGGATTGAGATCTGGGAAGTTAGGAGGTCAAATGTTAAGGGTTGTGTGATCATGAAAAATTTCAACCATCCATTTCTGTGTTACTAGAGCCATGTGTAATAGTGCAGAATCTTACTGAAACACATATGGCCTTTCATTGCCTATCCTGGGCTTAACAATTATTTCACTGTCTATCCTGGGCTTAACAATTATTTCCAGGACCTCAATGTAGGTGGGAGATTTAATTCTAAAGCCTTATGGAAAGACGTAAGGAGGCATCACATGTCCTTCATTGCTGACAACTCCTAAAACCAACACAGTTGCAGGAAATTTTGTATGCATAACACTTGGGACTTCAGAAGGGTCTGCATATAACCATTTGTCATTTCTTCTGTTAACTTTTTGAACTTCGTCGAAGATTTTCTCATTTGAGAAAAACCAAATCAAATCTTCTTCTACTGGATTCCTCACTTTGTTTAAGAGCCTTTTAGATCTGATGTAGTGGTTTTCTTTTGCGTGCTATGACAAATATATATATATAATTATATATGTATATATAATTATATATATATATATAATTATATATATATAATTATATATATATATATAATTATATATATATAATTATATATATA
>NC_068984.1:56085762-56086326 GCF_001194135.2 Octopus bimaculoides
AAAGGTATCTAAGATACCACCATGCTTGTTTTCACTTTTTCGAGATCAGTGAATAATTTCACTGGAAAAAGTATATACATATTTGCATCGGGACATTTTTCGTATCGAAGGTCAGCAATTGTCGTACGCTGAGGACGGGTAAATACCCAGAAACTCGAGTCCGTACGTATCGCAGATCAAGATGGGAAGGATGACTTCCCTTTGCAAATACAGACAGGACACAGATGTGTGTCAATAGCCAGCTGGAGGAGATGTTCTCCTGGGGCTAAAAGCAACAGTAACATCCACCCTTAGGGGTCAGCCGCATTTAAGTGGCAAATATACTTCACCATATATACATAATTATATATATATATATATATACATATATATACAACTATATATATATACATGTATACATAATTATATATATATATACTTATATACATAACTATATATATACATATATACATAATTATATATATATACATATATATATATATACATACATATATATTATATACATACATATATATTATATACATATATATATACATATATATATACATATACATATATATATAT
>NC_068984.1:56086336-56087291 GCF_001194135.2 Octopus bimaculoides
ATATATATATATATATATATATATATATATATATATATATATAAGAAGCTGTTCAGGCTCCCTGTCTGCTTTGGCATGGTTTCTACACCTGGATGTCCTTCCTAACGCCAACCACTTTGCAGAGTGTACTCGGTACTTTTACACAGTACCGGCATGGGTTCCTTTACTTGGCACCAGCACTTACAGGCCCGCGAGATTACTGATGTACAGCTGGGGAAGGATGCAAGGCCCAAACCTATATGCAAGTACAACCACAGTTTTACTTAGGTTGATGTGATATTTTTAAGCACAGCAAACCACCAGGAAGTCTCGATCCCATGTCATCCCCTCTGTGAGTCTCAATGTTTGTCTATCTTTTTTCACCATTTTGTCCTACGTCTTCCCAGGTCTACCCCTTCCACGTTCCCTTTACAATCAGAGATCAGTACCTTTTGATGCAACTGTCTTCATTCATATGCATTACATGGACATATCAGAGCATTCGTCTCTCTTGCACACAACATCTGATGCTACATGTACCCAGTTTTCGTCTCAACTCACTTACACTCTGTCGAACATGCACACTCTCTCTCTATACATATATTTTTTATTATTATGCGCCCTTTTTAAAGCCTAGCCAGGCTCATGGACCCGGTTTCCCGGTTTCTATGGCGTATGTGTCTCCCCCCACCCAGCTGGAAAGGACGTCAGTCCATCACAGCGTTACTCAAGAAACAAAGAAAGAGTGACAGAAAGTTGGGGCGAAAGAGTACAACAGGGGTCACCACCACCCCCTGCCGGAGACTTGTGGAGCTTTTAGGTGTTTTCGCTCAATAAACACACACAACGCCCGGTCTGGGAATCGAAATCGCGATCCTCCGATCGCGAGTCGGCTGCCCTAACCACTGGGCCATTGCACCTCCACTCTATATATATATATATATATATATATACATATATATAACCTAGTAGTCAG
>NC_068984.1:56087865-56095174 GCF_001194135.2 Octopus bimaculoides
TATATATATATATATATATATATATATATATATATATATATATATATATATATGTATATATGTATGTATGTATGTATATGTATATATATATATGTATTCATATGCATGTATGCATGTGTGTGTATATATATATATATGTATGTATGAGTATATATATTTATAGAAGGAAGAGATATAGAGACAAAAAGAGAAAAATATCTTACATGTTGTTATGAAAATACACACACACACACATACATACGCGTGTGTGTATATATATATATATATATATGTGTGTGTGTGTATATATATATATTTATATATTTATATACTTATATATATGTATGTGTATATATTTACATATATATTTATATGTATGTATGTGTATATATATTTATATGTATATATGTATGTATGTATGCATGCATACACACCTCCATATATATGAAAGAATATTGATAACCCTAAAACAAATAGTCTTGCTGCAGAATGAATCTTACGGGGGTTCACCCCGAGTTCTGGTTCATGAACTATTGTCATGCCATTTGACCTGACCTTTCTGTCAAGAGATCACTGCTTACAGCTAATCTATTTAATGACCTGCTAGAAATAGCAGTTAAATCTTCCTCATATTACACCTTACTATCTACCAAGAGAAAAGACACAATGGCTAATATGGTCTTGTGTGTGTGTGTGTGTGTGTGAGAGAGAGTGTGTGTGTGTGTGTGTGTGTGTGTGTGTGTGTGTGTGTGTGTGTGTGTGTGTGCGTGTGCACGCGAACGTGCATGTGGATGCATGCACACGCATGCCTGAGAACCTGCTCTTGTTGAAAATGATGGGATACTCAAACATGGAATGCTTTTTATCAAGTTTGCTTGATCAAAACTAACCTGAGTTCAATCAACAACAATAACAACAATGGTTCAAATGTTATTTCTACATCAAACTTACTATCTAAATCAATGGTTCTCAGCCAAGGTCCATTATGAATTTTGGGGGTTCTGTGTAAGAACTGGTTATACTTCTACAATACACAAAATATTTTTAACAATTTTTTTATACAATCCCAAACAATATCTAATTACAAAAATATCATAAGATTTTTTAAACACCAAATGGCTATGAGGAGTCCACTGATGTAATCAAAAGTGTCTATAGGTGAAAAAATGGTTGAGAACCACTTATGTAAACTAACAAATTCAATATAGCAAAGTATAAGTCTAATTTTAATTATATTATGTGTATAAGATGGAAAATTGGCACAGTTGTTAAGGATAACAGATTGAATGCCTTACTCTATTTGTTTCACCATCATTGTGTTGCAAGTTCAAATCTGACCAAGATCAACTTTCACTTTCACTCTCTCAGGGTCACTAAAATGCCAGTTCAGGATGGTGGGATTGAGAGAGTATTAGATGAGATGCACTGCAGTAACTGTCCCAGCTCTTTGAGTTCAAATTTAGTCTCCTATCTCCAGCTTTCTCATGGTGGAAAACAAGGCTTTTAGGACTCAGCTTATGATAATAGGTCTCCAGTTTCTAAAGTGATATGTTGATAGCACAATCTCTTGGCTTCATCAATACAAAGAGCAGATCTTGCATGAATGGGAGTAATTGCCATGATAGAAAAAAAAATGCTAATTTTATTTTATATGTACTCGCATTTGTACCTATGTCTATATAGACACAACTTACGACATGTCTTAGACAATTTTAGTGGTATCCACTCTCTCTCTAGATTTGGGCACAGCAGATATTTTCAAGAAAGTGAAAGAGAATAAGAATTGACTACAGACTGGTATTTTACTTACTCATCTTGAAAGAACGAAAGGAAGAGTTGCCCCCAGAATGATATTTACTTGGAGCTCAGGGAGATGGAATGTCCAGTGCTCTTCCAGCTCTGCCAACTTGCCGCTTGTGTGCATCTATGATTAGTTTAACATTTATTCCTTAGAATGGCACATAAACAACTGGAAGTAGTATGAACTTTGAGATCTTACTGATACTAATTATTTTATCCCAGATAGGTGAAAGCTTTCTGCAACAGACCAGTGTTCTATCTAGAGGAGAAATATATACACTACAGAATCCAAAAAAATCAGCTGTATGAGTCTATGGTTAGGGAAGGACCTATAATCCTCTTTTTTTTTTTATTTGAGGTTAAAGCCACTATAGGGTCCAGTCTTTGTTGTGGTGTTGTGGCTCATGTTTCAATGATCCCCCTAAGAGCTTTACTGGTGCAATACAAGCTTGTAGTTGAGTCACCCATGCTAGACAAGTCAGAGACTAGACTAATATATACCAACACCCAGAAGTAAAAATAAGCTTGCATAGGGCCAACAACCCTACCTAGAAAAAAGCAAAGTTACGGAAGCATTGCTAGTATTTCAAAACTAACAAAACCTGGAAGAGGAAGGTCTCCCCTCAGGGAAAGCAGGATATTGAGATAGAAGTGAAAAAGTAGGGTTCTAACTGGAGAGGAGAAGAAAAACCAATCCAGCATCAATAACAGTGAAGAGAAGTTAGTCATGGCCTGTGCCCCATAGGAAGTGAAGATTTCAAGTAAGTAAAGATAGGTGAAAGACAAATGCAAATTCTGGTGTAGCGGGACAAAACTAAACAATACTGTAATTTTTACAGGTGCTCTGCCTTTTCTATCTACAAAAGAAATCCATTATATCATATATTGTAGCTGGAAAAAAAAAAAGGATATAGGATGGTCGTGTTTAGAATGTCTTTCATCATAATAAGTTCATTGGATTAAGTTTAATCTGAAGTTAAACAATAGCAAGAGATAATGAATAAATTATCTCTCATTAATTATTTATATCTGTGTCTATATCTCAGACTGCATCCATGTTTTGTTTAATATTGATTTCTTTTCACTAAGTAAATGGCTGTTTCTTTTTAAAGAAGAGAGCTATTGTCAAAGAACTTCATTTATCTTCATTATATTACTGAATGACTAACACAGAAACTACAAAAAGGGTTATTAAAGCAGCACAACTCTCTACAAGCTGAGTTCCATTCCCACTAAAGTCAATTTTGCCTTTCACCCTTTTAAAATTAATAAATAAAATATCACTTCAGTGTAATGAATTGGTGGAATTGTTATTGCATTGGGTAGAACACCTTGCAGTATGTGTTTTGGCTCTTTGGATTCTAAGTTTAAAATTCTGCCTCATTTCTTCAGCCTCCTCATGATCAAAATCAGACCCTTCAGGATTTGGCTAACAGTGATAGACCTCTAATGTTATGTGGAGTGATGTGTTAGTTGGAATAACATCTCAGTACCATGATTTCAATGAGTGAATGCTGCACAATAAGAGATTAGAGAAGAAAATAAGTACTGAACAACTAACACTAAAATTTGTAAAGCATTTAGATGTTATGCCATCATAGTGCTGGATGCCTCCCACACCATGCTGCCCTTAACGAGTTCATAAAGCATAGCCTAGATGCTACAGGCTTCCCTCCCCAGCTTGAGCCAGCAGGGCTAGACCAAAGTAGGTGCTTCATTTGGGATACCTTCTCCAGTGGCAACTCAGTGTGGTTAGCCACCAGCCCAGGCTCCACTGCTCACCAGGCTGAGAAAAGCAAACTGTCAAAGTATCAGTCACTCTCTGACAAGTCTATGGTTGAGCTTGTGACAGTGGAGACCTCTGGCGTTCTTGACCCCCAGACCATATCCCTGCTCACCACTATTGGGGCAGATATGGCTGTCCACAAGTGCAAGCCCTGTGAGTCAGTGTTCCTATTCCAGTACATCTCCCTCACCATACTCCAGGGCAACACACTTTTCCTTTTGTCTGCTGGGACCATTAAGCAGTCTGACTTACAGGAAACTGTACATTATGATTTAAAGAGAATTATGTATTGACTCTAGAGTCCTGCGAATGCTGGTAACCTGTGACTCACTGTCCATAAGTAACCTAAAGTAAGCTAGAGTAAACGAGCAATCACAATACTTCCTATGGTTTGGTTGATACTCGCAGTCTGATAATATTCCGCTGATTAGAATACTAGCTGATGTAGTATATAAGGTACATATGTTGAGTAAACATTCAAACATCATTAATATTTTCCCAAATCCTACTGCATTTCACATGGAATTCTTGCTCCTTAAAAGCTGTCTTAGTATATAAGTCAACAACCTTTTTTGGCTGTAAATTTTTGTCTGAAAAAATTCAACTTGCATGCTGGAAAACGTGGTATGTAATTTGATAGGACTGAGGCCCCTCTATTAGGAAACAGCATGAGAAACTTTCCATCCAAGAACACTTCTTCCATGAGCTTCCATCAAATAAACTAGTTGCAGGAAATGCTGGCTAAATCTGCTGGGTGTAAGCCAAAACAGTTACATTTATGACATCCGTCTTGTCATTTTCATGTCCAGACTTTCCATGATGGCATGGGTTGAACAAGAGTCTCTTAAAACAGTATTCTGTAGTTTCATGCCATTCCTATTACCAATACTTACTGAATTATTTAGTAAGACACATTATTCCACTCATCTTTTTACATTGAACTACTGAACAACCAGACACTCTGTTTATGCTGGTCATAAACAAATTTCACTGCTGCCCAAGTGATGCCAATGCCAATACAGGCCAAGACAAATACACATATAAGTAAATATATGTGTGTGAGTGGGTGAGTGATTGTATGTTTATGTGTGTGCATATCTATGTATACACACACATATATATCTATATGCATGCATGTGTGTGCATTCAACACACATACATACATGTATTTATGTTTGCATGTATGTATATATTTTTTTTCATGTATATATAGATATATATATATATATATATATATACATACACACACATGTGTGTGTGTGTGTGTGTGTGTGTGTATTTAGGTATATTTTAAGTATCTTTACATTGACTTAAACATAATCTTTTTTCTTGTGATTATTTTATGCGTATTTCTATTTTCTCCAGGAAAAATGTAGATCACATGATCATTATTCAGGAAGTCAGATCTGTGTCATTGTGTCAGATCTACTCTCTTTCTCTCTCTCTCTCTCACACACAAACACACAGTCACCTTTTATCCATCTCGCCCTTTCTCTCTTCATTTTCTCCTCATATGATACATTGAAGTTATTATATTGCTCGCAGACTTTAGTACTTCATAAATTCCTTCAAGAAATTTTGTTTTCTTCTACACTATATTCTATAATCTCTCCTTAGATATGTACTTCTATATAGGTAGCTGCCACCGGGAGAATTTTATAGAGAGATGTTAAATTTAAAAGTGGCTTCTGATATACACATTAAGCTGTCTCAGAAATTATGTGCTTTATACGTGTGTGTGTGTGTGTGTATTCTTGCATTTATATACACATGTGTGCATGTGCATACGTATATGTGAGTGTTTAGTATGTATATGTGACAATATGTACAAGCATGTCTCGATATGTGGATATACATAAGCACACACACATATATACATGCAGATGGATGGATGGATGGATGGATGGATGGATGGATGGATGGATGGATGGATGGATGGATGGATGGATGGAAAGAAGGAAGGAATGAAGGAAGGAAGGAAGGAAGAAAGGAAGGAATGAATGAAGGAAGGAAGGAAGGAAGGAAGAAAGGAAGGAAGGTGCATTCCAGAAGTTTAGGGACATTTTCAGGAGAGACATTTATTAATTTCAAAGAAGTTCAAAACTTCAATCTCTTTCAAAGTAAGATTCTCTGATTTCATTTTACTTGTAGTGTTCCAGTCACTTCATGAAGGCCCTATGGAAGTCCTTCAAAGTGCAGGTACTCAGGATCCTTGTCACAGCCTCCTTTCTGTTTTCTGTCAGCTTGAGGACACCCAAAAGTCACAGGGAGGAAGGTCCGAACTGTAGGGAGGGTGAGGGACACTTTTGATGCCCATCACTGTTAAGTAAGTGGTTATCAAGACAGAATTGTGGAGTGACGTGGGTGCAAGTCTGGGTGCAAGTGGTCTGGCTTTTTGCATTGAAATCTCTTCCTGAACTCCCTTAGAGCCTGTGGAGGTGTGTGGCTTAGTGGTTAGGGTGCTGGACTCATGATTGTAAGATTGTGGTTTCACTTCCTGGACCAGGCCATGCATTGTGTTCTTGAGCAAAACACTTCATTTCACATTACTCCAGTCCACTCAGGTAACAAAAATGAGTAATCCTGTGACAGACCGGCGTCTCATCCAGGTGGGGAATTTATACACCATGGAAACAGGAAAACTGGCCCTTACAAGTCAGTATGACTTGAGAAGGAGACTTTACGTTTACTTTACCATAGAGACCCCAGAAAGTATTCTTGATTGACCATCTAACTAGAGGGAACCCAGTGGATATAGATGGTGCCCTTGCTGCTGAAAAAGGTGACCATCATGAATTTTCCAGTGGACTTGCTTTGTCCTGCCTCTTTTGAGAAATTGAGAGAGGAGAGAGAGATAGAAAGAGAGAGAAGTAAGAGTGAGAGAAGAGAGAAAGAGATGTAAGAATGAGAGGAGAGAGAAAGAGGTAAGAGTGAGAAAGGAGAGAGAGAGAAGACGGTGAAAATGTGACAGAGGGAGTATACTCAGATTACAGGGAGGTGTATATTAGTGAACTGGAACCAAGGGTTGGTGAGGGTGACTGGGTGAGTAAGTTTACAAGATTGCAAACAGAAAGGGGGAGGTACAGGGGAGGGGAAGGAACATAGTGAGTGGACAGAAATACAGGTGGGGGGAGAGTTGGGAGGATATGTTGTGGGATGGTGACCTCACTTGTGGTGGTTGCACAAAAAAAAAGCACCCAGTATACACATTAAGTGATAGGTGTTAGAAAGAGCATCCAGACATAGAAACAAATGCAAAGCAGACAGTGTAGCAAGATGCAGTCTTTGAGTCCAACCATCCAACCCATACCAGCATGGAAAATGGGAATTCCAAATGACCCATGCTTGTTTTCTTTGTATCGGCTATCTGGATGTTTTGCGTTCTTGTCCCATTTTGTATTTCATATATATATATATATATATATATATATATATATCATCATCATCATCATCATCGTTTAACGTCCGCTTTCCATGCTAGCATGGGTTGGACGATTTGACTGAGGACTGGTGAACCAGATGGCTACACCAGGCTCCAATCTGATATGTGTGTGTGTGTGTGTGTGTGTATGTGTGTATGTATGCATGTATGCATGTATGTATGTACATCTATGTGTGTGTATATATATATGTGTGTGTGTGTTTGTGTGTATGTATATGTATATATGCATATATATATATATATATATATATGTATGTTTATGTGTGTGTGTACATATATATATATAATATATGTGTGTGTGT
>NC_068984.1:56095184-56104738 GCF_001194135.2 Octopus bimaculoides
ACATATATATATATAATATATGTGTGTGTGTGTGTGTGTGTGTGTGTGTGTGTGTGTGTGTGTATAAATATAGCCAGACTCACAGGATTTTCCCCTTTCTAGGTTAACATAGTAAAGTACAAAATGATGACAAAATAACTTTAAAAAAACTTCAAATGCTTCCTTCTAACAATAAACCACCAAACATTTATTCCTCTGGGAACAGGAAAGACTAGATTTATTTGGTTTCTTGTTTTTATATAGAACAGATTGTGTGTGCATGTGTTGTGTTGTATGTGTGTGTGTGTGTGTGTGAATATGTGTGTGTATGTATGTGCATGCACGCATGTTCTACAAGAACTTACTCATGTGAAAATTATTTACTGCAATTGGATGTAGGCAGCAAAGGTTTATTGTAAAGAAAAGGAATTCATTATTGACGATATATGTATACATATATATATATATATATATATATATATATATATTCATATACATATAATGTGTTCTTTCATCTCCTTTAAGGTCAGAATGATACTGAGAATGGGAAATTTGGTGAACATTTGAAGAGCCAATCTTTATTTCTTTCTCACTTTCAGGCTCACTTTTTCCATCCCTTTCTCTCTTCCTCACTCACTTGCTCTCTCTCTCTCTCTCTCTCTCTCTCTTATTCTCTTCCTCTTTCTCTATTTCTCTCAATCTCCTTTTTATCCTATCATCTAATACTTAATGATAAGCCAACAAAGGAACCTCTGTATGGTTTCTTGACAAACTAGAAACAGCAGCTAAGCCTCCAAATTACATCTTACTATTTCACATAGGCATTAGGCTTAAACCTAGCTTAGACCTAAGGTAGTGAAATATGTTGTTGCAATATTTCGTGAAAGGTGGATGCTGCCTACATTTTCTGTAACATGCCAAAGTGCTAAAAAAGGATTTTCAGAGTATAATATGTATATGTCTGTAGTACCTTTCATACTTCCATCTTATGATTTCAAACAATAGATGACTCTTACTTCCTCAGATACTGTGAAAGTCTGCTAAAAATTGTTGTTTCCAAACACCTGGGCATCAGTGTAAAACATGGTACATAGACAACAACAGGCACTAACTACATACACACACATACACTCACACATGCACACAGAAGTTCAAAATTTATGACAAAAATAACAAAACCTGACAAAGTGAAAGCATGATGTAATTACTATTTTAACACTCAATGAGATGCCAAGCTGGCAGAATCTTTAGCAGATCAGAGAAAATGCTTAGCAGATTTTCTTGTGGCTTTTTATGATATAAGTCCTTTCATGGTTGATAAGCACCCCAACAGGATAACCTTCTACACATTTAAGGGAGCTAGGTCCCTAGTCTTAGATGCAACATGCAGCAACAAATTCTCCAGCCTTGTAGCATCTGGCGCAAACCCCAGTGTTGCCACCCTTAATGCAGAGGAGAGAAACATCAATATGTACAGGAACGTGGCCGGCCACTATCAGTTTGTGTCGGTTGCTGTTAAAACATCAGGTATTCTAGGACCTCATACTACCAATTTCTTCCACAAAATAGGAATAATGGCAGCCTGTCAGAGAAATGAGCCCCACAAGATGGAGTGGCTACTGCAGCAAGTGTTGCTGGCCATTCTCCATGGCAATGCCATTGTAATCATTACCACAGAGCACTGCTAAGCATCTCTCTTGTTCTGGGATATGTGGCCCATCACCCTTCCCCCTCCATCTTCCACTGCTTTGTCCCCCACGTTTTTCTCCCTTTTTTCTTTTTCTTTCATCTTTTCAAAGTATATATTATTAAATAAAATCCCATTACTTGTTGATAAAATATGACCAGTTGAGCATTGGAGGTCAATGCAATCAACTAAACCCCTCCCATTATACTGTTAGCCTTGTCCCAAAATTTGCAACAATTATTTTATTACTAAATGGAAGTTTAACCCCTTCATTACCAACTGTCATATTAAGTTGGTATTTAAAACATAAATTAACATGAAATTATAATGGAAGGTTTTAAATCTGCATCACTATAAATCCTGAGGCTTACATCATAGAACCAAGAGTGGTTTTTGATGGTTAGCATCAAGCTCTTCTTCATAAAGTTAGATATTTAAATGAAAGAAATGTAAAGCAAATACACAGAAAATGCAAATAATGAAGTAACATATTGTTCTGTACACACACACACACACATTTCTTGGGGGGGGGGGGAATAGTAAATCTCGAAGCACGTGAGGCTATAAATAATAGCATGTAAATATTGGGTTGGGAAAATCCTTCTTGGATAGAAAAAATTCAATGTTGATGTCGGTTATAAATATATATATATATATATATATATATATATGTATGTATTATTATTATTCAATCCAAGAGAAAAACTATCTCCTTTAATATTTATTATATATATATGTGTGTGTGTCTGTCTGTGTATGTGTGTGTGTGTGTGTGTGTGTGTGTGTGTCTGTCTGTCTCTGTGTGTGTGTATACTTATTTATATATATGTATATATATGCATGCATGCATGTATGTATGTATGTATGTATGTATGCATGTATATTCATATAAACTATGGTCCTGAGTACATACAGTGTATGTGTGGGGGGAAGGGTGATAAGTGCATTGGCACAACCCTGCAAAAATGTGATGCAGGACAATTTAATTCCCAAGGAATGCGAAAAAGAAAAAACATTTTTCAGAATTTCACTCATGAGTCATTTGTTATGACTTGCTGAGTCAACACAAAACTAGACAACCTGCTGAAGTATTGACAATTTTTTTGATTGTATTGGTTCTGAATATATACTGTATCCATAGCAAAGACACTTAACTTTCACTCAGATACACTTAATTTTAAATAGGTAGTGATATAAAATTTAAAATAAAATGTGTGGAGACACAGGTGTGGCTGTGTGGTAAGAAGCTTTCTTCCCAACCACATGGTTCCGGGTTCAGTCCCACTGCGTGGCTCCTTGGCAAGTGTCTTTTACTATAACCTTGGGCTGACCAAAGCCTTGGTAGACGGAAGCTGAAAGGAGCCTGTCGTATATACATATGTGTGTATATACTTGGCACTCCGTCGCTTACGACGTCGAGGGTTCCAGTTGATCCGATCAACGGAACAGCCTGCTCGTGAAATTAACATGCAAGTGGCTGAGCACTCCACAGACACGTGTACCCTTAACGTAGTTCTCGGGGATATTCAGTGTGACACAGTGTGACAAGGCTGACCCTTTGAATTACAGGCACAACAGAAACAGGAAGTAAGAATGAGAGAAAGTTGTGGTGAAAGAGTACAGCAGGGTTCGCCTCCATCCCCTGCTGGAGCCTCGTGGAGCTTTAGGTGTTTTCGCTCAATAAACACTCACAACGCCCAGTCTGGGAATCGAAACCGAGATCCTATGACCGCGAGTCCGCTGCCCTAACCACTGGGCCATTGCACCTCCACTGTGTGTATATATCTGTGTGTTTATGTCTGTGTTTGTCCACCCCACAACCACCATCGCTTGACAACTGATGTTGGTGTGTTTATGTTTCCATAACTTAGCAGTTTGGTAAGAGACCAATAGAATAAGTACTAGGCTTACAAAGAAGTCCTGGGGTTGATTTGTTCAACTAAAACCCCTTGAGATGGTGCTCCAGCATGGCTGCAGTCAAATGACTGAAACAAATAATAAACGAATAAAAAAATAAATAATCCAAATGAACTAATTGATTTGAATTTGGGTAATCATATTTAACCATTTAGCTATATCCGACCCAAATATCTTATTTTTTGCTTTATGTTCAAACCGGCTAGATCTGGTCTCTCATACCAACTCTGCAGCGTAATTCTAAAAATAAACAAGATAAGACATAATAAATTCAAAATGATAATAAAAATTATATTTCAGAGAGTAATCTGAATTCTAAAGGATTAAAGTGTGATGTACTGAAAGCTCTACAAATAAAAAAAAAAGAAAGAAAGAAAGTAGAAAAAAAGAAAAAGACAGAAAAATTCTTAATTGAAATTTTCCATTTTGTTGATAAAGAAAACAAAAAAAAAAAACCTAGTTAGTGATTCTCAAAGAAAAGGGGAGATAACTTTAAGAAATTAAGAATTAATTTCTCAAGTTAATTTACATGCTTAGGGAAATAAATCTAACAGTTCACTGCTGTATGTATTGTATGTGTGTGTGTGTGTGTGTGTGTGTGTGTGTGTGTGTGTGTGTGTGAGAGCAAGTGAGAGAGAGAAAGAGAGACTATGAATGACCAATGTTTTGTTTTGCTTGCAACTAGTGATTTTCAATGATTTTACATCATGGGAAAGGTGAGAAGCTACAATATTCAATTAGAGTCACTTCATGAAAATGAAAGCTTCAATGTTGTCCCAAAAATTCAGTGTGTTACGTGAATATACAACTACTTACAACTCAAAATAATTTGTAATAAACCAATCAGATTCATGATGTATTATTTTTAAAACTGTAAATTAATCAATAAATAAATGAAAAGTCTTTTTGTTTTCTGTCCAGAAAGGATATTAAATAACAATTTGTGCCAACATTAATAAGAGATGAAAATAGGTCTTCTGTCTGGAAAAACACAGTTAAAATATAAATGGAAATGTGAATAACTAGTAAAAATGTTGGAAAGGGTTGTATTCAAATTTTTTGAGAAAATAGTATTAAAATATAATGCCTGGAGATATATTTGTTGCTTGGAAAACAATGGAGAAAAACTATTGATTTATTAATTGTATGAAAAACTAGAGAAAGTTAGAACAAGGTAGATGAGCTAGATGCTGTGTCATTCATGCATTTCAAGCAATTATTGGAATACTGTAGTTATTCAACTAAATTAGGTCAATGGCATTTACTGATTTTATTCCATGCAGTGTGGAAACAAAGTAGCTCCTTTTTGGTCAGTTAACCTGTTAGAAACGTTAATCAAATCTCTCTCAAATCATTATCTAATATTTTGACATATATGGCCTGTATAGTGATAGATAGCCTGGAAATATATTGTATGTTACATACAACAGCATAAACTCTCCTACAAATCACACCCTTCTATTCTTTTCTTTTATGTGTTTCAGTCATTAGACTGTGGCCATGCTGGGGCACCGCATTATAGAAATTTTTTAGTCAAACAAATTGACACTAGTACTCATATTTTTTAAAGCCTGGTACTTATTCTATCATTCTCTTTTGCCAAATTGCTAAGTTATGTGATCACAGACACAAAGACACACACATAGATATAAATATATATATATTTCATGGGCTTCTTTCAGTTTCCCTCAATCAAATCCACTCACAAGGCTTTGGTCAGCTTGAGGCTGGAGTAGAAGACACTTGCCCAAGGTGCCTGAGGCTAAGTAGAAGACACTTACCCAAGGTGCCATGCAATGGGACTGAACCCCATACTATGTGGTTGGGAAGCAAAAGCTTCTTACCACAGAGCCATGCCTGCACCTGTGCAATAGGCAAGAAAATAGGAATAAATTTTGAATTTATTCTTCTGCACAGCCTGGTACCAAATGGTACTGTGGCCTGATATTTGTCTGCAGCCTGGTAGTTGAGGGCCCCTGGATTAAAAGACTCACATCACCTCTGCTCAACAACAAGCAATATGGAATACAAATAATTCCTGATGGGCTTTGAATCCACAACACAACTTCAATTCCTTTTTATCTATTTCACTAAAATTCACTTATACAGTCTCTGAGAAAGACATGAGATTCCATCTGGCACTTCAATAAAAGAGGAATATGATATTCATGTGAGATGCCAATGGTACATTAAAAATAGATAAATAATTAAATCTCTAACTTGAGTAACTTGGAAAATGTTTAAAACAACCATGCAAAACATTTCATTTTGCTTCTTTCAATATTCAAACTTTTGGGCTTTTTGTATATTCTCCTAAAATAATTCTTTTCACATCTAGGATGTTTTATAGAAATACTAAATCTCTCCCAGTATTTGATTGATTGAGATTTTATTTTATTAACCCTGGATGGATGAAAAGTAAAATTAATCTCAGTGGAATATGAGCTGAAAATGCCATAACAAATTATGTAGGCATATCGTCCAATGCTCTAATAATTATGCTAAATTACAGCAGTTAATGTTCACTAATTTTAAATGAAGAAAAGCAATTTGTTGAAGCTCACTTTGCAACTATGGAGTTTCAGGTTCAATTCCACTGCACAACACTTTGGGCAAGTGTTTTTTACTATAATCTCAGATTGATCAATACTTTGTGAGTGAATTTGTTAGAAACTGTATGGAAACCTATTGTGTGTGTATCTGTGAGTGTGCTTGTCCCCTCCCACTACTTGGCAACTGGCGTTGGGCTTTTTACATCCCGGTAACTTAGTGATTCAACAAAATATATCAATACAACAAGTACCAGGGTTTAAAATAAGTATTGGAGTTAATACCTTCAAGGTATTTCTGCTGCTTGGCCACAGTCCAATGACTGAAACAAGCAAAGGGTAAAAGATTAAAAATAAATTGTTAAACAATAGATAATAATTAAAATTAGAATCTAATTAGAAATAGACTCAAGGCATTAATGGTGATGGCAGCCAATCTTCCAAATGAACCAAGGAAACAGTGTTTCTGTTGGGTTTTTTTTTTTTCCTTTACTGTTAATCACAACAGAAGTGTCATTGTTTTTTTGTTCCCCCCCCCCTTTTTTTTTTCTCTGGCGACAGAAAGTGGGATTTGAAATCAGACTACACAAAACCAGAGCAGATACCATAAGGCATCCTATCCAATGTTCTAATAATTCCACCAGTTTGCTACCTTGGAGTGATATCAGATCATTAAGAATGAAATGTTCAATTTTGAACTGAAAGTTTACTTTATCTCAATAAAAAGCAATGCAGTTAAAGTATGCACCTAAATTATCAACACAATTTTGCCATTTTATCGGTGGCTTATTAATGCTGGCAACAAAGAATTCTGGAAAGCAAGAAGTAATGAAATCACGAAAGGCTGTTTTTGCATCTTCTTTAGATTTGAAGTATTTTCCTTGCAAAAAGTTGTCTAATGCTTGGAAAACATGATAGTCAGTTGGTACAAGGTCTGGTGAATATGGTGGATGACAGAGTACTTCCAATTAAATTCCTGTAACTTGAAGAGTGTTCTTTGTGCAACATGTGGTCAAGCATTGTCTTGCAAGAGAATTGGTCTGTCTCAATTGACCAATCTCAGTTGTTTAATTGCAAGTACACTTTTTGTGCTGAATATTCTGACAATTGGCTTAAGATTTTCTTTTTCTCGTTTAAAGGCAATTTTGATTAATTAAAATATTGAAACATTTTTACTCTCTATATTAAATGTTAGCACTTACTTAACTTTTTCATTTACATTGCTTTTAATTAATCATGCTTTGAAATTTTGATGTGATTGTATAATTTTAGAATGACATTTAAGGGTAGGTATGATTAAAAGAAAGTAAAGTTACTTTCTCAAGTCAGGCCAACTCATGAGGGCCAGTTTCCCTGTCTCCATGACATATAAATTCCCCCCTGAATGGAACGCAGGTCTGTTGTGGTGTTATTCATTTTTGCCAGCTGAGTGAACTGGAGTGACATGAAATGAAATGTTTTGTTCAGGAACACATGTCACCCGGTCCAGGAATCAAAACTACAATCTTACAATCATGAGTCCAACACCCTAACTAAGCCTTGTGCCTCTACGTAGATGTGAGAGGCTGGATCTGGTGTCAAGTCTATTAATGCAACATGACTTGCAGAAAATACCAATTATATTTTTTAGTAGATGTTCAATATCATTACTGGAATAACCATGAAGTTTTATCCTCCTGCATTCCTAGATCAGATTGTGTTGGTGCCAACTACTTTTCTTTACCTGTTTGAAGACAGCTCAGTAGCCAAGTAATACTGGTTATAAATTTTGGCACAAGGCCAGCAACTTCGGGAGAGAGGATAAGTCAATTACATTGACCTCCAGTGCTCAACTGGTACTTATTTTATCAGTCCTGAAAGGATGAAGGGCAAAGTCAACCTCGGAGGAATTTGAACTCAGAACATAAAGACGGATGAAATGCTGCTGAGCATTTTGCCTGGCAAGCTGACAATTCTGCCAACTTGCCAACCTTCAATAGCCAGTAATATGCAAGAGTAAGATTTGACTAGGTTTAACTTACTATTGCAGAAATTAGCCGAGTGCCAGGTCAAAATAAATCACTTACAAAATAGATTAAATGAAAATATTTCCATAGCAAAAATACAAAGAGCTCCAACATATAAAGTGAATAAACCAACTATAGTCAGTTATTTTTAACTATTTAAATAACCTCCATTTTAATTTGTAAAGCTTTCAAATCTGTTTGCTTTTGTTTTTATTCTTTCTTTTTATTTCTATACTCCCTGATTTTGAAATAACTTTCAATTAATAATTTTAAAATTTTCTTTACAATTTTCTGTAATTTTTAAAAACAAAATGATTTAAAAAAAAATTTTATAAAGATTTCAATCTTAAGGAAATAAGATTTTTTTTTTTTTTCAATTTTTATATTTGTATTTATGATACGAAAAGCACTTACAAAAATATCAGTACTGTAACAAATAAAATCTATGCCATGTTCGATTACAAGAAGTACTTCTTGTTCCAAACATCCCTGACTGTTTATGCTTGTAACACATGTACACAGTCTACTTTCATTTTTAGATCGTGTTTCAGGCAATATTTACCTTATTTATTTTTTATTTTGTAAACAGTTGCTTCTCTCTCTCTCTCAGTATTTCTTTACATATTTATCTACTCTAGGCACAGGCACCTGACGGATACAATTTCCCCTACCTTTTATTTTTCTTTCTTTCTTTCTCTCTTTCTTTCTTTCTTTCTTTCTTTCTTTCTTTTTACCAGTATTGTTTTACAGTGAAAACTGCTTATTACAGTCACAGATAATGTCATCAAACGGCTATTGAAGATCAAAATCGATGGGTCCCAAACATACTGAGAATATTGTTTTCGTCCTGTTTAATGTTATCATCAGCCAGTGGGCGATATCTGAGACTCCATCCTAAGTAATTACAATAAACGGCTTCAACAGTGCAGTGCGTGTACATCTATGTATGTGTGTGTGCGCGCACGCGTGCGTGTGTGTGTGTATGTATATATGCATACATATATATCATACACACACTGGCAGACAAACAGAGACAGAGCTCTGAAAGTGTATAACATAAGGGTTGTGCGCAGATGTGTATGTATATGTACATGTGTCTATTTTTATACACGCCAGTGTTCGGTCTCTTTTGTTTATAATTTACCTACTTCATCTGTTTACTACCTATAAAGCGTTATTCCTTTCTCCCACTTTTTACTCTATCTATCTATCTATCTATATATCTATTTAATTATCTAGCTAGCCAGCTAGCCATTTTCTATCTATCTATCTATCTATCTATCTATCTATCTAATTATCTATCTATCTATCAATCTATTTCTTGAAATCAGTGTTTAGCCCTCTGACTTCATATTCTTCCATCTCTCGACAATCGTTTCACCATTTTATACTGTTTCTGAAGATATATATATATAT
>NC_068984.1:56104880-56107344 GCF_001194135.2 Octopus bimaculoides
TATATATATACATACATACATGCATGCATGCATGCATGTATGTGTGTGTGTGTGTGTGACTTTGATGCTATCTGTCATTTCCTTTCTCCCTCTCATTTTCTTTCCTATATTCATTAGTCTTTTCTAATCTCTTTTTTACTAATGACTAATACTACTTCTCAGTTTCTCTTTATATCTGTCTATCTATGCAAATCACAATGAACGCATATAAATCTCTTCCCCATCTTCGTCTTTCTAACGGTAATATACCTCTCTTTCCTTCTCTGATCACATCTTCACACCTTCCCTTTTTTTTCTCCTATCGACTCCTACCTCTCTTTTTTTCTCTTTCTCTCTCTCCATCTCTTTCCCTGTCCCCCTCTATCTATCTATCTATCTATCTGTTTCGATTCTAAAATCTTGCTATCTACTTTCCATCTTTGCACCTGTTCTCTTCCTCTCGAAATTATTTTCTCTTCATCTTTATTGACAATCGACTTAACCTATCCTCACCTCTGATTAAAGTCGCCACTCAATTTAATATGTTTCGTATACATCAGTATATCACGCGCGCGCGCACGCACGCACACACACAAAATAATACACACGCATAACTACATTAATGTATATATTTGTGTGGAAGTCTTTGCAGCCTTGATTTATATAAGTTACTTTACCTAATTCTTATACAATACGTGATTATCTCTCTCTCTCTCTCTCTCTCTCTCTCTCTTTTCTCTCTCTCTCAAACACACAAACACACACAAACACACACACACATATACACACACAATCTATCTATCTATATATATATATCTGTGTGTGTCTTCTGTCTATCTCATTCAATCCATTTACGCTACAAACCTTCGCAACAACAAAAAGAGCATTAGAGTATTAACTGCAACAGTAACGAAAACATAAGGGGGGAAAAGTGCTACTAGCAGCTATCGTATAAGTGAGTGAAGGTAAAATCACAGCAAACGAAAAAGTTACAAACCGAGCCGCCGTCGACATTAGAGATTGATACGACGTGGGCGAAGGTGGCGTGGGCTCCGTTCGAAACAGAGAGTGAAACAAGGAATACATCCATCCATACATACATACATACATAAATACATCCATCCATACATACATACATACATAAATACATACATACATATTTGTGAAATATTTACATATATATATGTATGTGTCTGTGTGCATCTATACAGGTGGAAGAAAGGTCTGTTACACACCACTACCTTCACCACAGCCGCCGCAGCCACCGCCGCCACCCACATTTCCTACCAAACTCATGGAGAGAGGGGTTAAGGTGGAAGCCAAGACTCAGCCTGTAGAGTGTATTTAGATTTCTTCCCTTATTTTTACGTTTGAGTATTTTCCAACATGAGTTATGCGGAGAGTGACGTGAGTAATGTTCGTGTTATCAATTATTCACCCTCTGCATCTTTACATCAAAAATGCGCGCACATATATATATATATATATATATATATATATATATCATTATAAATATACAGGGATTAGCAATTGAGTTGCTTCTCCAACATACTGAAAATTTAGAAATAGCAGTCAAAGAGCTACTGATTCCAAACTACAAATTTTTCTCTAAAGTAGTTTGGAATCAGTAGCTCTTTGACTGCTATTTCTAAATTTTCAGTATGTTGGAGAAGCAACTCAATTGCTAATCCCTGTATATTTATAATGATAAATAGTTTTACCGATAAAGGTTTTTTTCATACTGAACTACTTGGCAAAATTGTTAATTATTAATTCTATTATTAATTGACGATTCTCTGCCCTTATTCTTGTATATATATATATATATTCGCACACATTTGTATACATATACACATACATATTTGTACGTATACACACAGACATATTTATGTATATACATGCGTGGTTACATGTCGATTATTTTTATGTCTATATTTTTATGTCGAACATTAATTCCAATATGCATACTTATATTCTTTTTCTTGCATGTGTGTAGATATATGTATGTATAGTTTTCTATATATATATATGCTTGTGTGCATTTGTGTATAAATATGTATGTATGTGCGAATGTATGTATTTATATAGGCATGAATGTATGTATATACGCATGAATGTATGTATATGTGTGTATGTGTATCATTGTCGTCGTTGTTATTTTAACGTCTAATTTTCCATGCTTTTATGGGATGAGATAGAATTCGTTGAGGGAAATTTTCTACAGCCTGATGCACTTCCTGTTGCCATTCTTCACCTGTTTCCAAGCAAGGTAGTATTTTCACATGGCTGGACGTGATCACATGGAAGATTGGAAGCGAGAAAAACCACTTGTATGACGGAGATACTCGTTTACAAATACATCAAGAAATTAATGTCAAGAAATTGAGACATGCACAAGCACAGACGTTCCGCATCCTCCCCGTAAATGTGTGTGTGTGTGAGTATGTATGTATATATATATATATATATATATATATATATATAT
>NC_068984.1:56107423-56112400 GCF_001194135.2 Octopus bimaculoides
TTTGCATAGAAGGAAAAGAAAACAGCATTCAATCCCAAAAATAAATGTATTTTAAAAAGATCAAAAAATATCAACTAGATTATGGCTGGAAGATAAGTGCTTCTTTCATTTTCATCATCATCATCATGGTCGTTTAACGTCCGCTTTCCATGCTAGCATGAGTTGGGCGATTTGACTGAGGACTGGTGAAACCAGATGGCTACACCAGGCTCCCTGTTTACCAAATCTACTTACAATGCTTTGGTCTGCACTTGCCCAGAGCGTCACACAGTGGGACCAAACATAGAACCACATGATTGAGAATCAAATTCTGTGTATGTATATATGTATTTATGTATGTATGTTTTATGAATGTATAAAGGGCTGTATTTATGTAAGGGCATACATGGGTCATGGCCAAGGACCCTTTTAACTCAGAGGAGCCTAAAGCCTAGAGTAAAATTTTTTAAAATATATGTACATCAAACAGATAAATAAATTATAATCTTCTTTTTTTCACTTAGTTGATTTTTTTTTAATTCTGTAGAGTTCTTTAAAAATTAATAAGCCTTCTTTTGATCTATTAGGCCCTTTTAGATTTTAAAAGGTCATTAAATTTAACTGAGTCTCTCTGAATCCACCAAGGCCCTTTTAAGTTTCAGACTGTTTGGGGCTCCTAGATTTAATGGAGCCCTCTTATCTTGCTGTTTTGAATTAGCTCTATTTTTAGTATTGTTTTTTTTTTAAATACTTAGTGCTTGTTTTCTTCTGATATGAGAGCAGTCAACAGCAATGTATTATCCAAATAAATGAACAAGGTAACATGTCAGAAACTATCAAAGTGCTGGCAGCCATTAAAGTTATAGAATACCCATTAAAAATTTTGTTTGAAAAATACAAAATTGATATGAAATTATAGATATTCTTTGTGTTTAGATTATTAAGATTGGTTTTTTAGCCATACATATTCTTATTGTTTATAGTCTTGACTGAGGAAGACAAATTTATTACTTTTGTCATGCACAATGATATGATTGACAGACATGTAAACAGTATAAAATTACATATGCAAAATTGTAGGGCTCTCCCTACAATTGGGTCCAGAGGCCCCACTATGTCTAAATCCAGCCCCATATATATATCCAAGGGGGTGCTCAAAAGTTCCTAGCTTTAAGAGTGTCATGAAAGGCTTGGTTGGAGGCCCAACCTTTCCAAGTTCTTTTACAGGACTTAGAAAAACTGAAGGACTACTGCAATAAATGTGTGAATCTGAGAGTGAAATATGTTGAATAAAATCATAATTAACTGATCCTCCTGTATTTTCTTTTATCCAAAACCAGGAACTTTTCAACACCCCCTCGCATATATATATGTACACACACACAGACACACACGCACACACATATAATATTGGTTTCAAATTTTGGCACAAAGCCACCAATTTTGGGATGTGGGAAAGAACTAGTTGATTATATCAATCTCAGTCTTCAACTGGTAATTATTTTATTTTTAAAGTTTGAAAGACCAAGTCAACCTTGGCAGAATTGGAACCCAGAACATACAGATAGATGAAATGCTGCTAAGCATTTCGCCTGGCATGCTAACGATACAAATGTTATATTAACACACATTTATTTATAGTATGTAGATAGGGTTATAATGCAAGTTGTGTCCTCATGAAACACATCTGCATATTTCAGTTCTCCAAGGTATATTTGTAGAGGATATGAATTATATGAGAGTTAAAAATACTGGTAGATAGTTATTGCCGAATAATTACATATTAAAACAAAAAAAACTGGGAAATTTTTTTTAATATTATTTATTCTGTATTACATACGTCTTTTTTTTTACCAGTAGGAGTTATATAGGGATACATGTGGAAAAACATCTAAGACATCTATTAGCCATTCATCAGATCAAGAATTGAAAATATATTTTTCCTAAATCACACACCTGCATATCATTTATACATACATCATCATCATCATCATTTAACATGCTAGCATGGGTTGGACAGTTTGACAAAATCTGATGGGCTAAAGCCTGCATCATGATTTCTACAGCTTGAAGCCTTTACTAATGCTAACCACTTTAGAGCATGTACTGTGTGCTTTTCCTCATGGCACCAACACTAGTGAGGTTGCCATGCAGCTTACAGGACTACGAACCCACTGAGAGGCAGCTTTATGCTAGGATATGAAGAAATAAGCAGAACAGGTTTCTTGCTGTAGAGGGGCTACATGGCCAGTTACATTTTGGAAGAGAAGGTGGGGGTGATTGGGTAGAACAGTCAAGAAATATAATAGAGATAAAAATATGTCTGTGTAGATCCTCAGTGTACAAGGTGAGTAGAAGTAAATGGGCCCAGAATTAATGTAAGTGTGGGTGAGTAGATGTTGCAAGTGTGCATAGGAGATGGTGAGGGGGTGAATATAATGAATGAAGTGTTGAATGAATGATATGAGGAAGGGAAGTTGGGAAAAGTAGGTGACAACTGTAGAGACTGGATATAATGAATGGTGGATAAAGATTAAGTCTGATCAATGAAGTGTGGAACTGAGAGTTGCAAAAATAGTAATGATGATACAGTAAACAGAGGAAGGATGAGAGAGAGAGATGAAACAGAGAGACAGATGACAAGTGGTTGGGTAGATTGCAAGAGTATGTGTGGGGAAAATGGTAGTTACTATGTATAGGGTATGGAGGGAGTGAGAGAGGTATACAGTATTAGAGAAGATAAAATGATGTGATAGCTCAGGAGAGGATGGTGTCAAGATAAACTGTGGGTGGAGAGGACACTCTGTTAAGGATGAGGGATGGATAATCAAGTCAAATGGTTCCCAGTTGTGAGAAAGATTACTGTCTCAAAGAAAAGCTGCAGTTAGAGAGATGAAAGAAGGTGGGGGTGTTTTGAAAGAGAAATTGGGCAAAGGGTCCAGTCATGCATGTGTATGTGTTTGTACATATACACTCACACATTCATACATATATACAGGGTGTGGTGAATAAATTGTCATCTAAATTACGCAAAAATGAAAATAACACTGACATCTCATTTAACAGATATATTTACCAAAATTACATAAAAATATCTTGAAATAGTAAAGAGTAAAATCGCCATTGGCTTCAACCACAGCCTCTAGATGACTCCAGAATCTCCTGCAACTCTTCTGGATGATCTCCTTGTTTAAGTTGGTTAATGCTGCCATAATCCTTGCCTTCAGTTCATCTTTGGTGTTACAAGGAATTTTGTTGGTCTCTCACTCAATTGCAACGCACACATAATAATCAAGGGGGTAAGCAGTCTGGGGAGTTAGGTGGCCAGATGTTAGGGGTGATGTGGTTGCAGAAATTGTCTGACAGCCATGACTGGGTTCTCCTGCTTGTGTGGTATGGTGCAGATTCCTGTTGCCAGACATAGGGTCTTCCAGCAGCCACCCTCTTGACCTAGGGCAGCACTACCTCCTCCAGGCACTTGATGTAGGCCTCCATGCTGTGTCTGAGGCCGTGTGTGAAGATGAATAGAAGTATAACATCACCATCACTAGTGATCACTCCAAACACCATGATGTTGACTGGATGTTTGATTTTTATCACTCTTGGCACATATTTTGGGGACATGGCAAGCCAACAGTTGTTCTGTGTGTTCACCATCTGACCCTGGCAGAAATTTTTCTCATCTGAGAAAAACCAAAGCATTTTCGGTTGGAGGGGATGCTTGAGTTTGTTCAAAAGCTTCATAGCACAGTTTTTCCTCTTGTCTTTGAAGGTTTGAGAGAAAAATTGGCCCTTTCTCATCTTGAATGAAGAATACCAAATGTTTTCATGCAATACCTGCCTGAGAAGAAACTCAGACACTCCCATGTCCCTGGTAATGGACCTGATTGACTTGGTGGGATTGTTATCAATCATAGATTCAATCTTACCCACAAATTCAGGAGTTCTTTTCTTATTAGAACGATTGGAGTAAGTTTTCCGAGCTGCTGTACCTTTGTAATCACCAACAGACTCATCCAGCTCTTTCCAAATCCTCAGCACTGTCTCTCAGATTGAGACTCAAACACTCTGAAATGTCCATACCGGAGATTCTGGCATGAATGCCAAGCAGCACAGCATGTCATTTCCAAATTTCTGGCAGAGTGAATTGTGTCATGGTGCTGTTTTTCCCAACTGACCCTACTATACTGTGTAGTCAACAAAATCACAAACAAACAATGCACACGAGTGAAATTTAAAAATATAAAATGGTGACAATTTACCCATCGCACCATGTATGTATGTATGTATATATACACACACAACACTTTCAAAAATTAGTTTTGCTGCTTTGAGCAGGTCTTCTCAAGAATCTCATGCCCTGGTCTTCCTAATCCCTTATCATCATCTCTGAGGTTCAATGTCCTTATATTATCCTTCACCATATCTTCCTGGGTTTCCTTCTTCTACTAAACTCCATTCACATTTAGTGATCAGCACTTCTTTACACAGTTATTCCCATCCATATGTATCACATGTCCATACAAGTGGTGGAAAACTTTATTGGGCTACTAAGGACTAATGATGCTGGTAAGAATGACATGTACTGGTACAGTTTATAGAAATCAAAACTGTATATATATATATATATATATATATATATATATATATATATCATCATCAACATCATCGTTTAACGTCTGCTTTCCATGCTAGCATGGGTTGGACGATTTGACTGAAGACTGGTGAACCAGATGGCTACACCAGGCTCCAATCTGATTTGGTAGACTTTCTCTAGCTGGATGCCCTTCCTAATGCCAACCACTCCGAGAGTGTAGTGGGTGCTTTTACGTGCCACCGGCACGAAGGCCAGTCAGGCGGTACTGGCAACAGCCACACTCAAAATGGTGTATTTTACGTGCCGCCTATATATATATCATCATCATCATCATCATCATCATCGTTTAACGTCCGCTTTCCATGCTAGCATGGGTTGGACGATTTGACTGAGGACTGGTG
>NC_068984.1:56112958-56128296 GCF_001194135.2 Octopus bimaculoides
TATCTCACCTATGTATGTAAATTATAAACAATTAGCAAGAGTATCATTTGTAAATATTGTAAAGTTTGTATTTTCATACATTCAATGAAAAATATCAAAACATCCTGATTTGTGTGTGCATATACATATACACACACACACACACACATGTACAACAGGGGTATTTAATTTTGCTGAATTGTATGAAGGGGGCATTGGAAAAAGAAAAAGGGTAATAGTTAAAAAAAAAAAGATGACACAAAATTAAAAGAAAATACTGGTTTCATTTAATGTCACACAATAACATAACAGAAAGAGTTATACCAGATATTAACAGCTGGTGGTATATTTTTAATGTTTACAAACTACATATGATACGGTAGTATTGTAAATGCCCGGTTATTCATTGTTAATATTTATACAGTGGTTTTACCGTGATTATGGATCTAATTTTCTCATTATTGCTTACTCCTAAAGAATGTCAATTACCTACAGATTAAACAAAAAACAAGTCTACCTTCAATAAGAATGTGTTTATTTTAAATTTATGAATTTTTATTTATATTCAGTTTCCACTCCGATATGCAGACCTTAATTGATCATTAAAAAGTATAAGTCTGTGTTTAGACCATCAAGAGAAGTGGGGGCACTTGAGACTTTATTTTCCAGTATTGGAAAAACATTATGATTTGAGATTATTGCAATTTTAAAGTTCTAGGAGGCCATGATCTATTCATTAAAGTAATTGTAGTTGTTTGTGTCTGATGCAACTGTGTGGTTTACCATATCACTCCACTGTATCATTAATTTTGTTCTTTTGATGATGAATGGCAAGGAATCCATTTTTAGCCATATAAACATTCCAGCTTAAAAAATTCCCCAAGTTCAGTTTTCTAAATTGAGTATTACAGCTAATATGAACAGATTTCGAATCAGAACAAAGTGAATAATGACAAGGTGTACTGAATAATGGCTTGAAGGGGTGCTTTTTATAAATCAAATGCAAAAGTGAAATGTGTAAACTGATAAAGCACTGTCACTATAAGAGCTATCTGATAAAGCAAGGATTCCTAAGATGGTAGAATCAGACATTCCACAGACAACAAAATCTTCAGTTACTAGGTACCAATAGTTTATTTCAATGCTTACAATTGTTTTTTTCTCTCCATTATTTTAAGCATGCTTCCATCAAAAGAACTGGCCCTTGCAATAACATATGGAGTAGGATTTGATACCATTTATTATTATTTTATTTTAACAAAATCTTCACAAACCAAAGAAAACTCATTCTCACTCATTCATGGTGCCAAATACAAACTTCCACTGAAGTGTTTGATGGGGTGATATTGATGATATTCATTTCACATTTCAGGACTGGTCAACAGTGCCAGCTTAAGACATGGGCACACTGGGCCATTGTCCTGGAGCTTCATGAGCCTAGAAGCCCAATTGTGACCTATGTGTGCTGTTGCTTGCTGTCAATAAATAAAGACCTGAAATTTAGGCCCAACTGGTATTTATTTCATCGATCCCAAAAGAATGAATGACAAAGTTGACTTTAGCAGAATTCAAACTCAGAACAGTAAGATGGACTAAACACAGCAAAGCATTTTTGTCCAGCTTGCTAACAATTCTTCCAGCTTACCCCCTTCCTTCTACAGTTAATAATAAACACAATACTATAAGACAATCAAGTGTTCAATATTACAACTGCCGTGCCATTTTAGTGACCTAGTATTATTCTTTTACTTGTTTCAGTCATTTAACTGCGGCCATGCTGGAGTACTGCCTTTAGTCAAACAAATCGACTCCAGGACTTCTACTTTGTAAGCCTAGTACTTATTTTATCAGTTTCTTTTGCCGAACTGCTAAGTTACGGGGATGTAAACATACCAATATCCTCTGACAAGCGATGGAGGGAGGGGGAAGCACAGACACACAAATATATACATATATATATATATACGACGGGCTTCTTTTAGTTTCTGTCTACCAAATCTACTCACAAGGCTTTGGTCAGACTGAGGCTATAGTAGAAGACAGTTGCGCAAGGTGCCATGCAGTGGGACTGAACCCGGAACCTTGTGGTTGGGAAGCAAGCTTCTAACCACACAGCCACATCTGCGGCTGGTGTTTATTTATCTACCAGTTCTTCCATCCACAAATTTATTAAAAACAGTTTGCTGTTCTATTACATACCAGCAGCTTGCAGACACACAGGATTCTTGTGATCTCACATAAATGAATATCCAATGCTATGAATTTGTTTTTCGTTAATTCTATTTAACGTTAAATAACAATAATATATACAAATTATTTGCTTATAACTAAGGCATACAGCATTTTTTTATGCATTAAAAGAAAGTTATAATTTACCATTTTCATCATGGTAAATCTAATACTGGAAAAAATTCTGTGCTTCCCCACCATTCTTTCTGTGCCATAAGTACATGCTGCTGGTTTTGTTTAACGATTAATCCAGCTCTCATCATAGGCTTGTTCGCCCGGACATGATCTGGGTTTAACAAACAACTATTTGTATTGGCATCTAGCCAATAAGCTGAAGACTGCATAAATTTTGTGGCGGTCAGTGTTTATCATTATGCCATATGGTTGATAAATACACCTTATAACATTTTAATTAATGCTGGCTAGTATAGCTAATTATTAATTTGCAAAATTAAAGATGCTGAATTATCCTTTATTTTTCAATTAGTTTCACTTTTCTGAATTTTCACCTCTAAAATCTGCTTTGATGATATATATGATGATCGTAATTGTGGTCTCTGATCGATTTTGATGTACAAGAGATGTGTGTGTGTGCGCGCGCACGCGTGCGTTTACTATTCGGTAGATTCACAAGACCTAAGGTGTTGTAACCTTCGAACTATCATTTGTCTCTGTTTCGCCACTTGTGATATCGTATCGTGACGTATCGTATCACAAGATCTCGACTTCGGCGAAGAGATGTCGGTATTTCTTTTATAAATATTAACAGGATGACCAGAAAGATTGACAAAAATCGATTCTAGAAGACTTGAACTCAGAACTCTGCACAAACCATAAGACAAACAAATGACGGAGCCTATCCACTGTACTCAACCTACAATAAATAACGACTGAATTGCTTAAGTCACCATACAGTTTTAAGAATAAAGAGCGCATTGGACAGGGCATTCCTAGAACTTTGGGGTGCTTTTTCATTTTTCTTTTTTTTCACTTCCTGATACTCATGTAGCGGGTGCAAATGAGAAATTGCTAGCCTACTTCACTTAAAAATATAGAAAAACCATTGCTTACCTTTTCTTTAATCAAATCTGTGTATAGGCACAGGCATGGCTGTGTGGTAAGAAGCTTGCTTCCCAACCAGGGCCGGCGCTAGCAAGTGTAGGATCCAATTAGAGAATTGCCAGTGGAGCCCTCTACTCTACAAAAGCTGAAGATTGATGTTTTACGCTTTGTGTAATACGCTAATCCCAGCCAAAAAGCGTTGAGGGCTTGAGGCTGCACCATTAGCCGCAATGATAAAATTCGTCATTACGTCCTCTACTCGAGTGTGTGTGGGACACAATTTGAACAAACCTGTCTAATTGACTTAAAACCAGCCCTGTTCCTAACCACATGGCTTCGGGTTCAGTCCCATGTAGCACCATGGGCAAGTGTCGTCTACTATAGTCTCAAGTCAGCCAAACCTTTGTCAGTGGATTTGTTAGACGGAAACTAGTAGACCGTCGTATATGTTTGATTCTGTGTTTGTCTCCATCCCCTTTTTGACAATTGTTGTTGATTTATTTACGTACCCGTAACCTAAAACTTCAGTAAAACCGACCGATGAAATAAGTACTGGTGTCAATTTGTTCGATTAAACCCTTCAAAGCGCAGTTCCAGCATGGCCACAGTCCAATGTCTGAAACAAATAAAAGATAAAAGAAACGATAACAAAATTATAAATTACACATTCTTTCAGCATTAGTATGAATTTTCTAAACTCTTAAAATGATATATTTAACCTTTTAGCATTTAAACCGGCCAAATCTGGCACAAATATTCTACCAGTTTATGTTCAAACCAACCGTATCTAACCTCCAGTACCTACTCCACAATGCCGCTCTAAAACTAAACAAGCAATCATCAAAATTTCAAAACTACGAGAATACACATGATTGATTCAAACCAATGTGAATAAACAAGCATTACATTTGACAGAGTAATCAGAATGCTGAAGGGTTAAAAATCTGTGACATACTTGGATACCTTTTGCGATTCATCGTTTGAGAACTTTTATCCCAGCATCACAAAATTGCATGTATTTACGGTCGGAAAAACGTCTGCTTTGTCAGAAAGTGTTGTGTAGCTAAAGAATAAAATACCTAATAGAATATGCATTACCGTCACTCCATTGGCCTAGATATACGTAATAATACGAAAATATAGATGGTTTCATTATAACAAAAAGTGACATTCCAATTACATTAGCCTCCATCCAGATGAATCTGAACACTCACAGAAAGGATGTGATAACCTATTTACTATAGTTCATTGAAAATATTGTTCTACAGTGACTTCTTACATTTATATCATTGCTTAATCAAATAAAATGAGTTGCTATGCATATTACCCAGCCTGAAAGCATAGGTTTATAAATATATTTTATCGTTCAACGTGTACTGAAAGTAAATGACAAGCCGCGGCAATTTTTTTCCTTCCCTAAACCTTATCGCATTTGTTTCTAAAACAAATATTGTCAATAATGTGAACTAGATGAATTAAGAATGTTCATTCAACAAGTTCCCTTATATTTTCCTCCATCAATGCATAACAGAGCTTAATTACGCAATTGTATGTGTGTGTGTGTGTATGTATATATATATATATATATATATATATATACAGAGAGAGATGCGTGTATGTAGATCTAGATGTATATGGAAACAATAACATATGTATATATATATTTCGGTAATCTTCAAGTTTAGGGAGATAAAAAAAATAAATAAAAATATTCAAGGGAAATAACTGAACGACTTACCAGTATTATCCGTTTTCTTCTAGCTGTTTATAAATAAATCACACCCTAACCCTAACGTCAATCAAATCACGTGTGTGATTTATTTATAAACAGAGATGTACGGAAAATACTGGTAAGACGTTCAGTTACGTCCCTTGAATATTTTTTTTTATTTTTTTTATCCCCTAAGCTTGAAGATTACCATATATTTCTATACATTATGATTTAATTCATAACTTACACACATACATGCCTTGTGACTGTATAATTTTATTATAAAATAAACGTTTCTAATTTAGGTACAATGCCAGCAATTTTGAGGAGATTCGTTAGTAAACACCATTAACTCCAGTATTTGACTGATGCTTGATTTGGTTAATGTTTACTTTAACACCTGGCCACCAAAAAAAAAAAATGTGTAATAGTGCCAAAAATTTTAGATTCATTTATTCTTCGTTTGAGTAATAGAAAGAGGTTTTAAAAAAGATCCCATATATCATGGTGAGAGAAACGAATTCATTAATACGGTGTTGAATATGGTTTCACTTTGGAAAAAAGTCGAGAGCGATTTAGCTGTTGTTTTTAGCACATCTCTACCGTTGGGATCTTTTTTAAAACCTTTTTCTATAACTCAAACGAAAAATAAATGAATCTAATTTTTTTTTTTTTTTTTAAACTTTTTTCCATTACACTCAAGCAAAAAAAAATAATTTATGAATTTCTTTCTTTTCGAAAGTCCCCACCCTCGGAAAACATTTTCCCCACAAATTTCTTTATAATCGTAATCTATGCCGTTTGAAAGGTATTTATATAAAATTTCATTAATATGTACATTTTCGTAAAAGATATACATTTTCCTAAAAGTTATGTGGGAAAAAAATCAGATCTTGTGAATTTTCCGAAAGTCTTCTCCCCACTCCCTGGTTCGTTGGCGCAAATTTTTGTTTTCATATTTGTTTAATACACATTTTTTTTTACACCTATTACGCTTGCTTTCTGTTTTGTTTTAGTAGTCGGGTATTAAAGTAAACATTAATTTTCTCGACTCCCTTCTCACCTGCAAAAAGGAAAAGCAAAACTGTCTTCGGTGGGATTTGAACTCAGAAGATAAAGAACCGTTAAACGTTTTCTCCCGAGGCTCTAACATTAATAATCTCTGGCGAATACTCAGTTATTCAACTGTGATTAGTAATATTCTACCAAAACATTTACATATACCGCTATCTATCTATCTATCTATTACTTTCCATATTCCCCCCTCTGATGCTATCTATTGACTTGCTCTCTCTCTCTCTCTCTCTCTCTTTCTCTCTCTCTCTCTCTTGCTTTGAAATCTTTCCAGTTCTCCTTCTTTTCACGTTCCCACTTCTTTATCTCTTTTTATTATATTTCCAAGAGAAAGCAGGAAATATAGAGAATAATTTATAGGATAAAGCGCTTTGTTCATGTATTTTTAGAAATATAGTCTAAGTGCAGTTTAGTTCTAAAGTCATTGATGTCTTTCATACGGAATTTTATTTATTTAGTTATTTTCTTTAGCTTTATCTTATTTCATATTATTTTATCTCGATTTCAATGCTCTAAGTTGAACTTTACCAGTTAGAATTAACTTCCAATCCTCTGCTTTATATCATCAAATACCTCATCCTTTCAAGTTCAGGCAGCATAGTAGTGGTAAGCCTTTTCCCAGTCAGTTTTGACTTGCTTTTGGTACATTAAACAAAATACACGCACAGATGAGCTTTTCAATTGCAGCTCTCTGTTTTATTAACATTGATAAGTTTTTGCAGTCGTGTGTCTATGCTCTCATTGATAAGTAGGTTTAGATTTTTCCAGCCGTCTGTTATAACTGGTGTCGTAATTCACATTGTTTAAGCTGCACACCATCAAAACAGTTTCTTATATCGATTGTATTGACCACGTGAAAGCATGCAGAACGTATGCAATAGCACAACAAGAATGTAACAATATCATACACTGAGTATACAGTGTGCAGATGTTGCAGATATGTTTATAATTTTGTAATAACACAAAGAACTAAACAAGAAAGTATATAACATTACTCTTCGAAAGATTAATTGTGTTGGGCATTATATCTCTGTGTTTTATGAATTCTCTTTGCAATTCTGCAGCTCCCATGTGGAGCTGTTCGTTAAATTATTATGAGGATTAGCATGATTTTAGAAGTGTTCGCAGTATGAAGGTGTTGGAGATAGAATATTAGCAGTTAGAGAAATTGATGATGTTAACCTATTAATAACCATTGTAGGAATCATTTGATCAGGTAGTGGTTCAGCAAGAGATGCTGGTAGTTGGTGATGTCAGCTTATTGATTACATCAGTATTAGCAGATGTGCTTAGAGCAGGATATTTAGGAGCTATCTGTTCATTTGTGTGGGCTTTTCTCGTCACATTTAATCCAGGCTGTGTTTCCGCCAGCATGAATCAGTTAACATGCATCTGTGTGAAAATTTCAATAGATTCCTCTTGTAATGAGCCATTTTCCACTTTCATAAAGGAGGTTTAGTATTACACTTAACTATCTTCCGAGTAATTTTTCAACTGGAGAAAAACTTGCATGCACAAGATTTGTTGTGATGCTTGAAAAGAACCTTCTGCAAATGCTTATCAAACTTTGCAACTGATGGACTGTAACCTCTTAAATGCAAGATGTCACTGTTTGTACAGCTCTTTCAAATACACCATTTAGACAGTAAGAATGATTTAGAGTTTTCTTAAACCAAGTTGGCTTTAACTGAACCAGTCTGATCCTTGAATAAATTCAAGTCCATTGTCGGATACCCCATTCACTGAAACATCAAATTTAAAAGAATATGGAAATAGACATGTCCTTGTATTTTCCAAGCTTCTGCTGAACATAGAAAAAGGCTTCAGTACCAGCAGCGACTCGATCAACTAAGATCAACGCATTCCCAACATCTTGTATACATCTCGAAACTATATGTAATCTTTCCCAAAGTCATAATATAGAACATTTACCATAAAGGGTTGATGGGATTAAGTCTGATTTTAGCACACGTCAGAAAATCTACAGTATCTTCAGCAAGATTATACCACCAAACACAAACTGTTGCTATGAATTGCTGGAAGAAGTTTGGATCTTAAGATCTTAGTGGTTTTCTTCGCTGTTTACAATTTTGTTCCAATTCTTTTCAAATTTGGTAAATGGATTAAGTTTTGTATACCAATTATGAAAATGAAATTCATTTTTCCTAGAAATCTATAACTTAAAAGGTATTACCCTTTAAAATTTGCAAAATTTGGGTATTTTAGCCAATCAGAAGCGGGTATTTTATACATCACCATGGTGAAAAACTCTGTTTCTATAGTAACTAAAGATGCTGCGCATGTGCACAAGGAGGAGAAGGAGATACGAGAAAGATAATCTTCTACTATAATAATACTCTTGTGTTTTTCTCTGTCACAACATATGAATGAGAAAGGAAAGGATGATAGATGAATAAGGAAGAAGGGGTGATGGCAAACTGGTAGTGGGAGCGTTTCAACTTTGTATGAGTATATGTGTGTGTATGTAAAAGGGAGGTATGTGAATATTTGTGTGTGTGTGTATTGCAAACTTTCGTTCTTGAATTTTTTTTAACTAATAATTGTTTGTTTTAAACAATGTTTTGGCTGTTATTTCTAGCAACTCCTGTTGGTTTGTTTGCTTGTAGCTTTTAAGTATTTAATTCGCTCACAAATGTTTTAATGTTAACTTCATTCGTGTGTATATCTTAATGTTTTGATTGATTATCAATGTTTTGACATGCTGATACCCACCCCACCTTCGATGATGGAAGAGGCAGTGAATGCACTGTTTTCTGATTGGTTGAAAATTCTGAAAATTATAAAACTTTGAACACCTGTAACATTTTTGCAAAATTTTTCTGGAATAAATGAATAACAAATTCAGATTCAGCATCAAAAATTACATCTGTATGATACATTAAAAAAAATTCTTTAAAGATAATTGTCAACAGTGATGAAAACCACAAAGATGTGGAAGCTTTGGATGATAAGGTTCAAGAAGTAATTGCTTGCTTTTATTAAAGATAAGATCATTCTTTACAATATTAAAGAAGTGGGTGTAACGTAACTGAAACCAACAAGTAAAACAAAGAGGGTATGAGATAGAAGAATTAACTGTGAACTAAGACAGAAATTTACAACATTGATTTTAAAATAGAAAAATAAATAGTTGTATAAGGATGAAAAAAGAAAGAAAAAAATATATGTTGTGATTGATAAGAATAGTTGTTTAAAGAGGAATATTTAGATATTTTTTCATGATAAATGTAAAACATATAATAATGGCTATTTGCAAGTTTAGATTTTACCTTAACAATGTTACTTAATGGTGATACAGATCTTAAAGCAGCTGCTACAAGTTTATTTTGGATTTAGAACCCTTAGTGTATTGAAAACCAATCAGGCTGCTCTCATTTTGTTTGTTGCAACTATTTTTGCTGTTTTGAATTGGGTAGCTCTGTATACTATACTAATCCCAAATTTATCCAAAACAGCTGTCTCTTCTTTCCATCACATGTACAGTATCTCATCCTAACTTATACCCCCTCCTCTTCCTCGTCTTTCTTCTGCTTTCATCTTTCGTCTTTGGCTTCCTCTGTAATTACCCTTTCATCGGTATTTTACCCTCCAGTCACTAATTAAATTCAAACTGTAGTAAAATGTAAACGACAGAAGAATCACCAAATTAGTTCTGAAGTTCTTGGAAGGACAAGGGAAAGGTTAAAACAGGTTAGAACACCCTAAGCACTACTTTTCTTCTGTTTTTCTGCAAGCAAACTAATCATGTTAACATTTGTACTAAATATTAAAACCACCACAACTTACATAGCTATCCTTTTTGTCCAGGTCTATCAATCTGAACTAATGATGGAAGCCTACATGTAGTTGCTTGGCCTGCTAAAAATAGCAGGCAAATCTCCATCAAATCACACCCTACCATCTTTGAAAAAGAATGCCATTTGATAATGTAGACAGAAACACATTCTGGAGGGAAAAAATGTGTGGATACCCAAGACTTGAATACTTTTTGATCATAGGTATAATCATTCAGATGTGTCCTTTGCAAAATATGAAGCACAACACAATGCAATAGTTTGTGTATTAGTCAAGACAGTTTCATGTCATTCACTTCTGATGTCTTTTTATAGTCTTACTTAAGGAAGAGGACAGACACTGTTTTTTTTTTATTTTGGGCTGCCCACCACAACAGAATTGAGATTCTAAAACCAAGTTGCTGCATAAAAAAACATTGGTGTGGGTGCTGCTGCTATGTAAAAAGCACCCAATACACTCTGTGGAGTGGTTGGCATAAGGAAGGGCATCCAGCCATAGAAACCAAGCCAAAACAGACTATGGAACCTGGTGCAGACCCTGGCCTTACTAGTTCTTGTCAAGCTGTCCAATCCATGCCAGCATGGAAAGCAGACATTAAATGTTGATGATGATGATGATTAAAGAAAATAGCTAATTTTAAAAAATAGTCAGTAATTTAGGACTTAGTCAGATAACATAATGTAAGTAGGTATGTAGGCAGGTAGGCAGGCAGGTGAGTGGATAGGTAGGTAGGTTGGTAGGCTGGTGGGTGGAAGGATAGATACATAGGTGAGTGGGTGGGTAGAAGAATAAATACCCAGATTTGGATGGAAGGATAGATCTATTTAACATTTATCTTGCAATCCATCCATCCATCGACTTCAGAATCTAAGAAGTTTTTAAGTTCACATTTATAAATTGATATGAGTAATATTGTTCCTATTTGAACTCAGAACATAAAGAGCTGGATGAATTGCCATTAAGCATTTTCTTTTTCAACATACTAACAATTTTGCCTTCTCAGATAATAATAATAATAATAATAATAATAATAATAATAATAATAATTCTTTCTAATTTTACATAGGCATAAGGCCATGCATTTTGAGAGGGTTATAGTGATTTAAATCAACTCTAGAACTTGATTGCTATAAGAGTAGTCACTCTCAGAGAAATTAGCACTCAGAACACAACATGTCATCCACCAAATTACCAGTTCTGTTCTTAATCTTCTATCTTCTACTTGTTTCAGTCATTTGACTACAGCCAAGATGGAGCAATGCCTTGAAGGGTTTTAATTAAACAAATTGACCCCAGGACTTATTTTTATAAGCCTACTACTTATTCTATTTGTCTCTTTTGCCAAACCACTAAGTTATGGGGATGTAAACACACCAACACCTGTTGTGAAGTGGTGGCAGGGGACAAACAAAGACACACACACACACACACACACACACACACACACACACACATATATATATATGATCAGCTTCTTTCAGTTTCCATCTACCAAATCCACTCACAAGGTTTTGGTCGGCCCAAGGCTATAGTGGAAGACACTTGCCCAAGGTGCCACTGAATCTGGAACCATGTGGTTGGAAAGCAATCTTCTTACCTCAGAGCCATGCCTGTGCCTACAACCCTTTCTAGTAGTAGTAGTAGTAGTAGTAATAGTAGTAGTAGTAGTAGTAGTAGTAGTAGTAGTAGTAGTAATAGTAGTAGTAGTAGTAGTAGTAGTAGTAGTAGTAGTAGTAGTTTCTTAGTGCATGCCTTATTTCTTTTCTGTAAAATCTACTTGGTATTTCTTACCACTTACTCTTCTCTTGTTTCAAATATCATAAGTTCTTATATACATCATGATCATCATAAAATTGAAACCTTCTGTCAAGATGTATTGCAATTTATATACATACCTATATACACGCACGCACACACACACACACATGCACACACACACACACACTCACTCACTCACACTCACACACATGTATATCATTTAAATTTTCAAATGTAATATTGAGTTATAATTTCTCTTGTTCAAAACTTTTGCATTTTATGTCTCAAGACTTTTCTTATCCATTGACTCTGGAGTTGGTTTTTGTCTATAATATCAAATATACATTTTGAACTATTAATCTAAAAATGGATTTTTGCTCTTAGCAGTGTATTTATTCTCTGAAGGAAAATAAAAGTAAAAGTAATGTCGAAGCTAACAAACCAAATAAAACAATGATATATTAGTGTTTGAATGGCAAACATAAAGCTATAAAACTCTCTTGTAACTACTATTTGCTTGGTTTACTTTGAAGCTTTTTAAATATAGGAATTGCTTTCACATTTTGAATTTCTCTAATTCTTGACAGATTCAAGTATGAAAGAGAGATCGTTGGTTTACCAATCTTAAAGTCCTTTGTTTAACCTTCTAGCATTCAAACCGGCCACATCCGCCAAAATGTTCTATTTGTTTCATTAATTGTTTTATGTTCAAACTTACCCTACAATGTCACACTAAAAGTAAACAATCCCATAATGCATGATTAATTTAAAACAATGTGAATAAATAAGCATTACATTTGATAAACTGATTGGAAAACTATAATAAAGAGAGGGATAGGGTTGAAAACTGAGCTCTGGTGTATTCTTACCTGAGCAGTTAATTCATCACTTAACTCATTGCTAACACTCCACCCTTTTGATGGCATCTTTATACATAGTTTATATACCTCTTATAAGGCATGCACTTACATGCATTTCTTACTGATCACCAGACCACAGAGTGATATTCTGTCAAAGGCTTTCTTGAATCGTCATCATCATTTAACATCTGTTTTCCATGCTGGCATGGGTTGGATAATTTGACAGGAACTGGCAAGGTAGAAGACTACACCAAACTATTATGTCTGTTTTGGCATGGTTTTTACGGCTGGACGCCCTTCCTAACACCAACCACTGTGCGGAGTGGACTGAGTGCTTTTTACGTGGCACCAGCACAGACGAGGTCGGTTTTGGTGTGGTTTTTACAGCTGGATGCCCTTCCAAATGCCAACCACTTCATAGCATGCATGTATGGAAAACATACATTTATACACACCTATGAATACATCTGAAAGAGTTAGCTATTAACACAAATTGCTTTTATGAGTACGTCTGAAAGAGTTTATGCATTAATGGACTAGTTCCTTCTATGAATATATGTTTGAATATGGTTAACCATTTACAAACTCTTTCTATACACTACTATATTGAAATTGTTGCAAATTGCTCGTTACAGCCTTGACAAAAATGGAAAGAGAAGTGTTTCAGTTATAGCTGTGTTTTTATAAAGCAAACTGAGATAATATTAGCTGGAGTTTATTATTAAGTTGGTTAGGTTGATTTGGTAGTACAAAGTGGTCTATTATTTTATTAGCATTTCATTTCATACATGTTCTAATTCTCTCATTAGTGTGATTGATAATTATAGATGTCATTGATATTAAATCTGTAAGTGGGCACATAACTATTTATGTGCATTTGTGCATGCATGCATGCATTAATCAATATACATGAAATGCCATATCTGTCTGATTCTATGTTTATGTGCAACACATCTAGTACTGACCCTGCCTCAAGTATATGTCAAGTGGTGCATAACAGTATTGTCCATATCAATGGGATATAATTCGTTTGTTAGTTTTTCAAATATCTAATCCTTTGGTACCCATTCAGTTCCAAACATTAGGGTCAGCTGTCTGGATTAGGAATAACTTTCACACTTTCTCCCATCGGTTTTGGAGGCCATCCAAATGATCATAGCTACTCTCTTTACTCTTCTAATTAAGCTATATTTTAAAAAATATGCATTTTATTTATGAATCTGACTAAACAGGACAAATAAATGATTAAAATAAATTAAAATCAAAATTCAAGCAGAAAAACATAACTTTCAGTATAAATGATAACATTTAATTTTTTTTTTCTTTTTATGTCACTGCAACAATCTAAGTTTCATACATTCATTCATAAATATATATGTATCTAATGTTACGAAGATTATCCATCCACATCACTGATAGGAGTGGAGTGTGGATTTGATTGACTATGCTAATACCTTTTAGTAATGCATTGTGCCTTTTGATACACTTTTTGAATTATATATCTCCCCCCCCCTCTCTCTCTCTCTCTATATATATATATATATATATATATAGAGAGAGAGAGAGAGAGAGAGAGAGACTATAAATGAGTAACAAAGATGTTCAGCTCTATATTTAAGAGACGAGGAATTATGGACATTATTTACATTTGACGGATATTTGTCCTCATCTTGTTTGTTGTTAACACAACGTTTCAGTTGATATACGTCAAATGTAAATAATGTACATAATTCCTCATCTCTTAAATATAGAACTGTAAATCATCAGTAGTTAACAAACATATATTTTTGTTATGCAACTAAACTTTGAGTATTATTTTTTTCTTGCATTGAAATGTTTTTTTTTTATCTTCTTTTTTCTGAAAGAAATATAATTTAGACTTAAATGACTGTCAGTATAACAACTATGCATTATTGAAGAGTGATATCTATCAACTGGTGATCAATCTTATTGACATAAAAGTCAAGAAAATAGTGTGTAACTGTGTGAAAATAAAATGACCACAACTAGATATAGATCACAAGTTTCAGTCAGGGAGCTTATCAATAATTACTAGTTGTTGATTGGTTGCAGGTCATTCCTGATCATTCACACCTATGATCAAAGGCATTCTGGCCATGATTACCCTGTATTTTCCTCAGACACCATTCATCTAGTATTACATTCTCCATTTTTTGAAGGTGATAGGAATGACATAAGAAAGATTTTGCTACTGTTTCTATCAGGCAGAGCAAGCATGAAGAGGCTCTCTCTCATTGGCTTAAGACAAATCTAGTTTATTGTATCTGACTATCACAAATATTGTACAAATGCCTAGAGAAAATCAATTACTTTTCCATAATTAAAATTTCATCAATGTATTTGGATGTAACCAAATAAGGAGCATATTATAAGTAGAGCTACACTGTACGACAGAACATATCTGGAGATTTTTAGCCTACAACTGTTATGCAGAGACAAATCTAAACAACTTTTTTTGGTCTCTACATATACAACTGGTTAAAAATCTATAGGCATATTCTGCAGTACAGTAAAGCATTGTAACAAAACATTGTTAATGCACCAGTAATTTATAAGTAGGGCATCGTAACAAAAAAGAAAAAAATAATAATAAATCCACCAATCAGTATATAGTAATTAAATATATTCCACTTGGTAACATATTGTAAGAAAAGTAGAATACTGTGAGAAAATTTGCGCACTGCATCATATCAGGTAAGAAAGGTATCAAAATACATTTGGATAAAAGCGACAAAAGATATATGATAATGAAATCTACTTTAAAGTAATTAGATATATACCACTGAGTAACATATTGTCAGAAAATTAGAATATTGTGAGAAAAAATG
>NC_068984.1:56128306-56148811 GCF_001194135.2 Octopus bimaculoides
AAAAAGAAAAAAATAATAATAAATCCACCAATCAGTATATAGTAATTAAATATATTCCACTTGGTAACATATTGTAAGAAAAGTAGAATACTGTGAGAAAATTTGCGCACTGCATCATATCAGGTAAGAAAGGTATCAAAATACATTTGGATAAAAGCGACAAAAGATATATGATAATGAAATCTACTTTAAAGTAATTAGATATATACCACTGAGTAACATATTGTCAGAAAATTAGAATATTGTGAGAAAAAATGTTGCATTAAGTTGTATGTAGTTAGAAATGGCATATGTAAATATTTTCACTGAAAAGCGTGTGAAAATATTGTTTATGGTAATGAAGTCTGTTCAAGTTGAGTAATTGAATGTATTCCCTAAGGTAAACTTTTGGAAGAAAAGTAAAATATTGTGAAAAACATATTGTATTAAGTTGTAGATGGTAAGAAAAGATGTTTCTTCAACTCATAATATGCCCGTGGGCCCACAGGCACAAAGTGTAGTGGTTAGCGCGGGCTACAAACCACAAGATTCCGAGTTCAATTCCAGGCTATGACCTTAATAATAATAATAATAATAACATTGAAAAAATACCTTAAGAATGAGAACCCAGTTTCGAAATTTCCCCAAAATACCTGATGGAGGCTGGAGGGTATATCAGCCGAAACATTGTGTTAACAACAAACAAGATGAGGACAAATATCCGTCAAATGTAAATGATGTAAAGATGTACAGGTGTCATTGTTACTCATATTTTATTCACCTCACCTGGAATCTGCACTTTGGAAATACTATGAAAGTACCTTTATAAAAAGTACAGGTCTGAATTAGCAAGAGCGGATATCTTCACTTAGCTGGGTTGCGCTGTCTGCACACACAGCAGGAATATCAGGTACAAACACCCCTGCACAGAGTGTTGATTTTCAATATTCAATTAATATTGTTTGGATGTGTGGATTATACCAACCTAGCAAGGTGCCTCAATTTGAATACCTAATTCAACAGAATCTTAATGATAGATACATGGATGAATGGATTGCAAATAAGTTTAGATGAGTAGGAGGCATAGGAGTGGCTGTGTGGTAAGTAGCTTGCTTACGAACCACATGGTTCCGGGTTCAGTCCCACTGCATGGCACCTTGGGCAAGTGTCTTCTACTATAGCCTCGGGCCGACCAAAGCCTTGTGAGTGGATTTGGTAGACGGAAACTGAAAGAAGCCCATCGTATATATGTATATATATATGTATATATATATATATATATATATATATATATATATATATATGTGTGTGTGTGTTTGTGTGTCTGTGTTTGTCCCCCAACATCGCTTGACAACCGATGCTGGTGTGTTTACGTCCCCGTAACTTAGCGGTTCGGCAAAAGAGACCGATAGAATAAGTACTAGGCTTCCAAAGAATAAGTCCTGGGGTCGATTCACTCGACTAAAGGCGGTGTTCCAGCATGGCCACAGTCAAAATGACTGAAACAAGTAAAAGAGAGAGTAAAGAGATTAAAAAGAGTGTATTTAATAAACACACATTTAATCTCGCTGTGGAAACAGCCCCCTCCCACGCACTCATAATCAAATCACAGCCTCCACTCTTATCTAGTCTGCAGAGAGAGCTCTAAATGTAGTAACTTTAAATGCATGCTTATTAGATATACACATAAGTTTATTTACAACTTATCCTCAATACATTATCACAGTACTTCTGTTAATTTAATACGCATCAAAAATTAATGTGCTAATCCTACACTCTTTCTTTCTTCTGTTTCCTCTCTCCTTCTCTCTCTCCCCCACTCCCATCTCTCTCCTCTCTCTCCCCACTCCCATCTATCTCTTTCTCTCACACACACACACACACACACACACACACACACACACACAAAGATGAAGTAAACACTTCTGCCAAAGCAAGGAAGCCTTATGAAGTTATTCTTTAGTTTGCAGAGATAGCTCTATGGTTTAACTACTGCTTACACAGTGAGGTTAAATGTATGCCTATTGAACATACACCTCATCATCATCATCGTTTTAACGTCCACTTTTCCATGTTAGCATGAGTCAGATGGAAGTTTGATAAGGCAGCAGATTTTCTATAGTCAAATGCCTTTTCCGTCACCAACCCTCACCTGTTTCCAAGTGTAAGGACATATTTCCCCATACCTAGACATAGTCTCACAGAAGAATGGAAACAAACAACACTGAATGCATGACAGAGATATTCATTTACAATGATTATGCAATGTCAAAGCAAGAAGACAGTAACACATACACACACATATGTGCATACAAACATCATATGCACACAGACACACACATGTGCTCATTATATCCAATGAACTCCTGTCAGTTTCCATCTACCAGATCCACTTACAAGGCCGTGGTCAGTCTGGGGCTTTAGCAGAAGACACTTGCTCAAGTTACTATGCAGTGGGATCAAACTCAGGACCATGTGGTTGGGAAGTAAACTTCTTGCCACACACCCACGTGTGCACCTATGACTAAAAAAATAGCTCTATTACAATATATCCATTTACGTATTGCTTTAGTATTTCAGTTAATTGGTGTGTGTGTGTGTGATAAATGAAAGTGGTCCAAGAATCTAGGTGGTTACTTCAATTAAAACTCCTGGTAATACTGGCTAACGGAATGTATAGTGACGAAATCAATATATAACCAATGTTACATAATCATTGCTCATATTCATGATTTATTACCCATATGTTGTTGAAACAGCTACAGCCTAGGAATAGTTGTGATACCGGTACCTCCATTCTTCACCAGACCGACCAAAGCCTTGTGAGTGGATTCGGTAGACAGAAACTGAAAGAAGCGAGCTGGCAGAAACGTCAGCACACCGGGCGAAATGCTTAGCGGTATTTCGTCTGCCGTTACGTTCTGAGTTCAAATTCCGCTGTGGTCAACTTTGCCTTTCATCCTTGCGGGGTTGATAAATTAAGTACCAGTTATGCACTGGGGTCGATGTAATCGACTTAGTCCCTTTGTCTGTCCTTGTTTGTCCCCTCTATGTTTAGCCCCTTGTGGGCAATAAAGAAATAAGAAACTGAAAGAAGCTTGTTGTGTGTGTGTATATATATATATTCTTTTATTCTTTTACTTGTTTCAGTCATTTGACTGCAGCCATGCTGGGGCACTGCCTTTTAGTCAATCAAATCAACCCTAGGACTTATTCTTTGTAAGCCTAGTACTTATTCTATCGTCTTCTTTTGCCAAAGCACTAAGTTACAAGGATGTAAACACACCAACATCAGTTGTCAAGCGATGGTGGGGAGACAAACACAGACACACAAATAGAAATATATATGATGGCTTCTTTCAGTTTCCATCTACCAAATCCACTCAATATATATCATCATCATCATTTAACATCCGTTAAGTTACAGAGACATAAACACACCAACACCAGTTATCAAGCAGTGATGGGGACAAATGCACACACACACACATATATATGCATAACATACTTCTTGCAGTCTCCATCTACCAAATCCACTCACAAGGATTTGATCAGCCTAAGCATTAGTAGAAGACACTTTCCCAAGGTGTCACACAGTGAGACTAAACCCAGAAATATGTGGTTGGGAACCAAGCTTCTCACCACACAACTACACCTGTATCTATACATATTAAATGTAAAAGAATTGACTGGGTACAACATAAACATCACAACAGTGAAACTAAGTCATAAGTTCAGTCCAGCAAGAGCTTTCAATTCCAGATTTTTATTTGATTTAAATATTGACAAACTAAACAATTTGCGAAATAAAGAAAAAATTTCAAGTTAACACATTAATCTGTTTATGTTCGTTAACATTATTTTGTTCCTCAAGTTGTCTTTTATCTAAAATACCGCAATATCTCGGATAAGTTGCATTCATTGTTTTTCCTGTCGTTATATTGAAGAAATTCATATGTATTTCAAATATCAATAGAAGATAAACACAATTATGTGGAGCAAAGCCAAAATTTTAAAATTTTATTTTCTTGCTTGTTTGTTTTCTAACCTATAGACAAAAATAAGCCAACTTAGAAAGAAAGCTAAATATGATTATGCTGGACTAAAGATGATAGGGTAATAATAGGTTGGACAACGAACATCAAATTCATTCTTTATAAACAAAGCAATAAATCTTAATGTTATTGTAAATTTCTGGTGAAGAGAAACCCTTAATTATAAGGTAAATAAACATACATATGTACATTCACGTATACATGTAAACATACTCACAATCACATGTACATGTATATGTTTATACAATTGAATGTATATGTAGTATACTTATAAACATGTTTGTATACTATGTTTATGTTTCTATGTATATATGTATGTGTGAGTATAGATGTGTGTATGTGTGTGCGTATGTGTACATATATATATGTTGGTGTGTCTGTACACATGTTATATATCATCATCATCATCTTCATCATTACCATAGCCTTTTAATGTCCATCTTCCTTGCTAGCATGGAGTGGATGAGTTGACAAGATCTGACAGGTTTGAGGACAACGTCATACTTTAGTGTCTGCTTTATCATAGTTCCTAAGGATGGAAAACCTTTGTAATACCAACTTTACAGTGTACTGTTTGCATGTGTGTGTGTGTGTATTTCTTTCCCTCTGCTTGTATAGGCTGAAGGGGCACTTATTTGAGACAACATTTTTATGGCTGGATGCTCATCCTGTCACAGACCCTTTCCTTGACTAACAGATCAGATCACAGAGCTATGGAATGCATGACAAAAGTTTATCACTCAGACAATCTCATGTGAGAAGCAGTGATTTCAACATTCATGCACAAGCACACATACATGCCATCATCATTTCAACATCTACTTTTCTATGATCATATGGATCAGATGATTTTGTCTATGTTCTTCCTGTTGCCAAACCTAATTTGTTTCAAAGTAAGGTCATATTTCCCCATGACTAAACATATTTTAACAGAATTGAAATGATGGACACCACTTGTACGATGCTGATGTTTATTCACAGTTATCATGGCAGTGTCAAGACAAGGGGACACTAAAACACACCAACCTATGCATACAAAAATATACAAATACATGTACAAAAACATACATATACAAATATACATGCAAATACATACCTACACACATACAAATACATACATATATACGATGGGCTTCCTTCAGTTTCTGTCTACCAAATCTATTCACAAGGTTTTGGCTGGCCCAAGGGCAATAGTGGAAGATGCATATCCAAGGTACCACTACAGACACACACATACATGCACGTGCATACATACAACTAGTTTCCATGTAGTTTCTACCGACCAACTTCACTCACAAAGCATTAGTTGTCCTGAATCAATAGAAGTTATTTTCTCAAGATTCCATACTCTGGAACAGGTCCTTAGGCCACATTGTTGTGGAATGAACTTCTTAAGCACACATCCATACCAGCACATAGGCATTTCCCCTGCATCTGTCTTCAGCTGAGCGATCCTAATCTTGTGAGCTCATGGGTGTTGGTTTCATGTAAAAAGTACCCATGCCGGTGCCATATAAAAGTGCCCATGCCAGTACACTCAGTAAAGTGGTTGGCATTAGGAAGGGAGCCCAGACAGCTCTTTAGCGGGCCTTCTCTTGTCAAACCATCCAACCCATTCCACCATGGAAAACAGAAGTTAAATTATGATTATGGTGGTGGTGGCGGTGGCAGCAGTGGTGGTAGTGGTGTGTGTGTGTGTGTGTGTATTCATTCCTTTAGACATGCAATGTTGAAAACATGACTTGACTTCTTTAATAGTAGATTTCCAATATTTACTCAAAATTTTGTCCAACTTTCAAGTATGCTTCTCTCTCATTTTGAAGACATGTCATCAAATTTACCATGCTATGAAGCACTCTTGAGATTGAGACGAAATCTATAAACTATTGAATATTATTTACAGTTCAATAAATAGCAAAATTTTAAAATTGACAAAATCTGACAAGAAAATACTGAATCTGTACTATACTTACATTTTTATGTCTACAAGTTTAGGAGCATGTGTGTGTTTGTCTGAGAAGGGGTGATATGTGTGTATGAGATACATGTAATTTGAACCTACATATAAACATTCACTCGAAGTGCATATTCTGCATGCTTATATTTTCCTGTGGCATACAAGCAAATATAATATAGGTACATATGCATGGCATGTATGTATATTTTGAATATGCTGCAGTTTAGGCCAAATGAACCTGGACATTCATTGATCACTGCTCTTGGGCACCACTAAATGGGATGATACCATCACAATAGGCACTATCAGAGGGATTGACAATGCCAAAATTGTTGTAATCTCCAGTCAACAGCTGATGAATTGGTTCTCCTGGAGAGCAAGTTGCATGTCATTATCATCATCATCCCCATTATAATTATCCTTTATATGCTTCCTTTTTTTTTCTATTGACATTGTTTCAATTAGTTTATAAATTAATGAAAAATTTAGTGAAATAGATTTGTCATTATTAAATTGGTGTGTAGAACATAAATTAAAATGAAAGTTTGAAGGAAAATTTTGATTTAGACCACTTTAAAACAGGAATTCTATATCAAAGAACAAAGGGCAATCTGACGTGGGTTAGCCAGATACCCTTCCTGATGGCAGCCTTTATTTGTTTCTTGAAATGGTATTGATGTGACTAGCCCATAAGACTTTCTTGATAAAGAGAATATCCATTTTCTATTCATGATGAAATTAATAGCTCATAGTTAACATTATCTTACACATAAAATTGTATGTTTGTCAAATTCAAGAAAGAAAACTATGAATAATTTTAATCAATAAGAAATTTCATTTCTTTTATTGAATTTCTATTTTAGTTTCAATTGCAATTTCTGTCCAACTCTCTCTAATCTTTTTTATGCATTATCTTAGGTTGTTTTTTTTTAGTTTAGTTGCTTATATATTTTTTAAAAAATAAAAATAAAATAAAACTCATAAAAATATACTAGGAGGGTAAAGAAAAATGCTGTTTGAATTCATATGAAATTAAGGCTTGGAACTAAGAATTCTAAATGAAACTGTTAACTCCAAGCTGCCAATACTGTCTTAGTTAACAGAAGATGCAAGAGAGACCAAATGGCTTTGAAGTTTGTTTTATAATAAGATCCTTGATCAGTTCCACTGCTTACCATCTTAGACAAGTGTCTTTTAGCATAGCCTCAAGTCAACCTAATCATTGTGAGTGAAATTGGGTACATACAAACTGTTTGAAAGATTTTTGAATTGATAGCACCTATTCTTCCAGCTTTGTCATATGTTGTCTAACTGATTCTCCCAGTGAATTACTTAAGGATACATATATTTGTAGAATATTCAGCCAGCTATATGTTATGTCAATAAGTAGGCCAGTTATGGTAGCGAGTTGGCAGAATTGTTAGCATGCAGGGCAAAACACTTAGTGGCATTTCATTCATCTTTACGTTCTGAGTTCAAATTCCACCAAGGTCAACTTTGCCTTTTGTCCTTTCAGAGTCGATAAATAAATACCAGTTGAGCTCTGGGGTCGATGTAATCGACTTAGCCACTTCCCTGAAGTTGCTAGCCTTGTGCCAAAATTTGAAACCAAAAAGTAGGCCAGCTATTCCATAGCTTGAATAATTGGAACACTCTTCATTGAAATTGACCGAGATCAATTGTCTTTTAGCTTTTACTTGTTTCAGTCACTGGACTATAAAGGATTTTAGTTGAACAAATCAACCCCAGAACGTTTTTAAGCTTAGTAATTATTCTGTTGGTCTCTTTTGCTAAACCACTATGTTATGAGGATACAAACAAACCAATACCAGTTGTGAAGCAGTGGTGGGACAAAAATACATACATGTATTTCTCTCTCTCTCTCTCAAATTGTGCTTGTCCTTGCATACAGGAACGTCCCCTGTATCCCTCTTCAGCTGAGCGTTCCTAATCTTGTGGGCTCATGGGTGCTGGTGCCATGTAAAAGTACCCATGCCAGTGCTGTGTAAAAGCACCCAGTACACTCTAGAAAGTGGTTGGCATTAGGAAGTGCATCTAGCCATAAAAACCATGCCAAAACAGACATGGAACCCAGACAGCTCTTCAGCTGGCCAGTTCCTAACAAACCATCCAATCCATGCCAGCATGAAAAATAGATGTTAAATGATAATGGTGATGATGATCAAGATGATATGTATATGTGTGTGTGTGTGTGTGTATATATATATATATATATATATATATATATATATATATATATATACCACTCAGCTGTAGAAACACTGCCAAATCAGATTGGAGCCTGGTATAGCCTTCAGGTTCCACCAGTCCTCAGTCAAATCGTCCAACCCATGCTAGCATGGAAAGCGGACGTTAAACGATGATGATGATGATGATCACATGACTGACCAGGCTATCAGATGTTGTTACACATCGCTGGTCACAATGCGTTTTGCATTGTTTTAGCCTTCAAATGAACCACCCCACTGGCTAGGCGAGCAGGCCAATATATATATATATATATATATATATATATATATATATATAAATATATGCCTCTTTCAGTTTCAGTCTACCAAATTCACTGACAAGGCTTTGGTTGGTCCAGGACTATTGTATAAGACACCTGCCAAAGGTGCACCACATAGTGAGACTGAACCTAGAATCATGTGGCTGGGACACAAACTTCCTACCACATAGCCATGTCTCCACCCACTTAATAGTTAACACCCACTTTACTCCCTATCACCAATACCCCAGAAACACACATATCCACAGACTCCAGTAATACCCACCCCAACTGATATCCCCTCCCCCACTCCTGATGACTGAATCCACAAGACATGAATAAGTGGATGAAAGGATGAATCACTGGTGTAATTAATCACCACAGCCATCAACTTAATCCGTATAATCACTGGTTATATCATCCCAGCCCGACCATTACCACCACCACCACCATCATTGTCATCATCATCATCATCACCACCACAACCATTTTTGTAATCATCTTTATCATCAGTTGTAACTTTAGAAATAAAAAGTGTCAAAACAACAACTGCAACAACAAAACTAATACTTCCCACCACCAGTAGCACTACCACCACCTCCACTATCACCACCACCACTATCAACAACAACAGCAACAACATGAGCATACAAAATATGTCAGTGGTTGAGATTATTTGTAAATCAGCCAAACTGTTAATTTAACAGTGTAATCTCCTTTCAAATTCCCATCCTCAGCCCTTTTTTATTTATTTTTTTAAAATATTTTTTATTCTTATTTATTCATTTATTTATTTATTTATTTATTCATTTATTTTCACTATCTTAGGGGGCTGCCTGTTCCATATCTTGAAAATCAGTTCAAATCAAATAGGCTATCAATACCGGCTAATAAGAAAATCAGAATAAATAAATAGATAAATGAATAAATAGATAAATAAATAAATAAACCAGTGAAGTTCCAGTCATAAGTTTCTAGTTATTAGGTTCAATTTGTAAAGGTCCATTCCATGGACAACATTCCTGATTTGTGAGTCACCACAGACAAGAAGCATTTCAATATAGGGTTCCACAAAACTGCTTGCAGTCAACAGTGATTCTGATCAACAATAACAATCTTTGCCATTATCGCCATCATATTCAGCAGCATCACAATACATTTCACCCTCATTGTCGGTCGTCGTCATCATCACCTTCATTGTCATCAACATTATCATCGTCATTATTGTCTTCTTCAATGTCATCAATATCTTCTACAGATCTATCAATAAATTCACTATCTCTTCTTTACATTGACCATTAATATTATGGGCCCTTCCAGCTAATAAAAAAATATTATTATTATCATTATCATTATTATTTGCTACCATTATATTCTTCCTCATCATCTTTACTCTCATTACCCCTATTTATTGCCTAGGTAACATCATGTTTCCATCATTCCACAGAACATTATCCTTATCTGGTTGTGTAAAAAGTCTCCAAGATACATTACTTTACTTTGATGTAATTACACTGAATAACATTAATCACATTTAGTTGGAGATTAAATATTAGACTTTATTATTGCAATTTTTATTGTAACATTTCTTCTTTCCCCACTTCTGCTTTTATGTTTTTGTCCCGCTGTCCCCTATTCATTACTCTTGTGACAATGAAATACATTATTACTGTAATTATCATGTTTCCAACAGTCCGATATGAGTTTCTACTGCACCACCCAGTGCGCTTTTTGTTGTGTGTGTGTGTGTGAGGTGTGTGCAGCATTGTACAATGTGGGCCAAAAGTCATGAACCAAAACATTTCACTAGGCAGCAAGCCGACAGGATTGTCAGCATACTAAATAAAATGCTTAGCAGCTTTCATCTCTCCCTATGTTCTAAGTTCAAATTCTGCCAAGGTCAACTTTACCTTTCATCCTTTCCGGGTCGATAAAATAAGTACCAGTTGAACACTAGGGTTGATGTTGGCTTCCCTTCTCACCAAATTGCTGGCCTTGTGCCAAAATTTGAAACCATTATTATTATTATTATTATTATTCATTGTGAAGGCACGTGTATTGGTGGTTAGGGTTTTCGGCTTACAGTCATAAGGTCATGAGTTCAATTCCTGATGATGCATTGTGTCTTTGATCAAGACACTTTATTTCACATTGCTCTAGTCCACTCACCTAGCAAAAATGAGTAGTACCTGTATTTCAAAGGGCCAGTCTTGTCACACTCTGTGTCATGCTAAATCTCCCTGAGAACTACGTTAAGGGTACATGTGTTTGTGGAGTGCTCAGCCACTTGCACTTTAATTTCATGAGCAGGCTTTTCCATTGATCAGATCATCTTAACCAATAGAGTGCCAGTTATTATTCATTTTGTTCATCATTTACAAGTACATGTGAATTCATCATTATTTTATTTATTTTATTCAATTATAGAAAAATGAATGCATGTCTTTGACAATTCCGGAGCATATTGAACTTATTTTGTTTTGGCCCACCCTATATTTTGGAGAATGAAGACTGATGTTTCTATGCTACATCTGTTTTACTTAAATTGTTTCTGGTGTTACTTTAATGTTTCATCTGTTTGTTGCATAGGACAATGATGCACAAGTTGGGTCATATTGCTCAGAAGTGGTGAATTGGGTGGTGATTGTGTCTCATGTGTATTGTGCCATATTGCTGTGTGGTAATTGCACAAAGTATGTGTTTTGTGGACTATGTTATATTGGCTGGTGATTATTTAGACCCTAAATTTTAGAGTATATTATTGGGTCGTTAATGTGAAGAGTGTATATTGAAAGGATTGTGTCATATCCTTGTGTGGTGATTGCACAGAGCTGTGGTCCCCTGCCCTTTTTTTTTTTTTTCTGTATCACCGACTTAGTTTCATGCAAGACAATTTTTCCACAGGCCAGGTGATCTTGTACATAACAAAACACAATAAGGTGCATAATATATAATTAAATTATTATGTATGCAATACATAATATTATGTATGCAATACATAATATTATGTATACGATACATATATAATGCAAAAATACCTTGCAGACAACCATCTTTTATCTAATCTCTTGTTTCAGTCATTAGACTGGGGCTATGCTGGGACACTGCCTTGAAGAATTTAATCAACCCCAGTACATATTTTTTAAAGCCTAGTACTTATTTCATTAATCTCTTTTGCCAACCGACTAAGTTATGAGGGCATAAACACATCAACACCAGTTGTCAAATGGTAGTGGGGGACAGACACATACACAAGACAGACTTCTTTCAGTTCCCATCTATCAAATCTACTCATGAGGCTTTGGCTGGCATGAGGCTATAGGAGGAGACACTTGCCCAAGATGCCATGCTGTGAGACTGATGCTGGAACTATGTAGTTGGGAGGCAAACTCCTTACCACACAGCCATGCTTTTGCCTTTAGTCAATAAAATAGAAATAAAATTTTAAAATCTAATCTTTCTATGCAGCTCCATGCCAAATGATCCAAGACCCAATACACTGGTCCACAACCCAGTTGTTGGAGATCCATGGGGTGGAGCATGTGTTGTGTGGATTATGTTATATTATTGGATGGTGATTGTCTAGAGCAGTGGTAACTATCTTTTTTGCTTACGGACTCCTTTGATTCCTATTTTACATGGGTAGACCCTCCTAGCCATTCAATGTTTAAAAAATCCTATTATTATATTTTTATAATTAAATATTATCAGGAACTGTATAAAAAAAAAATGAAAATATTCTGTATATTATAAAGGTATAACCAGCTTATTGCACATAAATTTTAACAAAATCTTATATTGCCCCTTAAGGGTCATGTGGACTCCAATTGAGAACCCACTGATCTAGTGTATAAGCTGTGAAGATTGTGTTATATTTTTAGACGGTGATTGTGTAGTGTATGTTATGTATGTTTGTTTTATCATGTGATGATTAAGCAGAGTATATGTTCAGCAAGTTGTGCAGAAAGTCTACTGTGTGAATTGTGCTACTGAATAGAAAATGTCTTGCATAGGATGTGAACTGTGGCAAACAGGGCCTTTTTCTTTCTTTTTTTTTTTTAATACAGTATGTAGAGTAGTGAGCCTTGATATAATTTTTATGTTTTTCTTCAAATTCTTCTTCACCGTGCCTAGAGTTCCAATTATTATTGGTACTGTGTTCTCACTTTCATACCCCCACTCCATATCCTGCTTATTTCCATTTCAAGATCCTTGTAGTTTGATAGTTCTTCAACTTCCTTCCTCATAATGTTTTAATCTGAAAATTCTTTTTTCTTTGTTTTCATTAAAACATTTACAACAGTTTATGCATAATTATTTGCTACTTCTGCTTCTGTTGATTCCACACCTAATAATACAATGTAATTTATTTTATATGCCTTTTAAAAAAAAAATGCTTTTGGGTGTATATTTGATATTCTTGAGAACATAAAACTCCAGTTTTGTGCCATGTCACATTTAGTGCAATATCATTTTCCAATATTCTTGTGACTAATAAAGAAATTTTATTATTACTATTACTACTAATGATTATTAATTACTATTTGTCTTGCTGTTGTTAATACTACAATTACCATTTTTGTTATAACATTACAAATTCCACCTTCTACTGTTATACTATTGCAAATTCCACCTACTACTGATACTACTGCTGTGGCTGCTGCTGCTGCTGCTACTACTACTACTACTACTAAGGCCACAAGCTGGCAGAATCGTTAGCATTCTGGACAAAATGCTTAGCGGCATTTCATCTGCCTTGATGTTTTGAGTTCAAATTCTGTTGAGGTTGACTTTGCCTTTCATCCTTTCAGAGTTGATGAAATAAGCACCAGTTGTATTCTGGGGTCAATGAAATCAACTTACCCCCTCCCCACAAAATTTCAGCAGCAGTAGTAGTAGTAGTAGCAGTAGTAGTAATATAGTAGTAGTAGTAGTAGTAGTAGTAGTAGTAGTAGTAGTAGTAGTAGTAGTAGTCGTTAATGGATCTCCAGTGGTTTTGACAGACTACCTATTCATAAAATTAATATGAAAATGGCCGAGTATTCTACTGATGCGTGTACCTTTTAACATAATACTCAAGCGCTAATACTACCACTACAACTATTACAACTGCCCCTATTATTGCTACTATGATCATTATTACTGCTTCAAGGGAAGGGATAGTTCTACAGAATTTATACAAGCAGAAAGGATAGTTGTTGATGAGACAAAACAAGGTTGAAACAGTCCTGCAATCATTTATGGCATATGTCTTTTTACATAGAGCTTTATTGTCCAGATTATTTTACTTGGTGAAGAAGAAAAACATAAAAATTATATCAAGGCTCACTACTCTACATACTGTATTAAAAAAAGAAAGAAAAAGGCCCTGTTTGCCACAGTTCACATCCTATGCAAGACATTTTCTATTCAGTAGCACAATTCACACAGTAGATATTGTGTGGACCTTTGAATTACATGTACAACCAATCTTGTGGGCTTCTGCATAGCTTCAAAATTCTCGATTTCACTCACAAGTCTTGGACAGACCTAAAGCTATAATAAAAAAAAGACACTGGCCCAAAATGTCACACAGTGAGATTGAACCCAGGAACTTGTGATTGCAAAGCTAAATACTTAACCATTTAGCTGTGCTAATACTACCACTACAACTATTACAACTGCCCCTATTATTGCTACTATGATCACTATTACTGCTTCTGCTTATTCTGGTTGATACTATAAGTTAATAAGGGAAGGGAAAGTTTTGCACATACACAATGCTTCAAAAAAACCTTTGTGACAAAGGTAAGGTTAAACCTTAAGACTAAAACAGTATTTACTATATAAACTTCATGCATATGAAGTTGTTAATATAAAGATTGGTTATTTTTTCTCAACATAAATGTACTCTTACAGGTTCTTACAGATTTGCGTTTCCCCTCTGTTCAATAGAATCAATTGATCTGCTAGTAATAGCAGCAAAATATATCTCAAGTTACACTCCACTGTTTAAGTATGGAACAGTATATTGAACAATGTAATCCATGGTAAAACATAAAGTCAGGATGGTCAATAGCCAGGATACCTGTGATCATAGGTATTACTAAACATACTAAACATGTCTTCTGTAACCACCATGTATCTTCTATTATTGTTAATATTGCTTCTGTTATTATTATTGTTTGCCACAGTTTCTATAACTACTATTTTCTGTTATCCCCAGGAACTGGTTGGAGATGCCCAGAATCAGCGGAACTGGCGTGGAATTGGGATTGCACTTCTTGTTATCCTCGTTGTATGTGCTCTTATTGTGACTGCTATGATTCTTGCGACTCCGTGTAAGTTTACATATCTTTTTTAAAAAATTTTTTTTTTTCAAAAACAGTAACATTTATAGAGCACTATAGGAGCTTAAACTCTGAAATGTGTGACTTTGGAGCTTTGAAAATACATTTAAAAATTTTTTTTTTTTTTTACTGTAAAGATGACCTTACATCTGTATTGTTAAGAAATTGGTGACCTACAGAATTTATACAAGCAGAAAGGATAGTTGTTGATGAGACAAAACAAGGTTGAAACACAGTCCTGCAATCATTTATGGCATATGTTTTTTTTACACAGAGCTTTATTGTCCAGATTATTTTACTGCATCAAAGATATATTTTAAAATTAATTTTAGGCTTCTGCTTGTCCAAAATATTTTCATAAGTTTGTCCTTAACATCCATGCTTGTTTTCAGACTTTTAGCAAGCCTTTGTTCTGAGTAACATAAAGCTTTCCTGGGAATGCATTATCATATATAACGCATGGATCAAAGTTCTGTGTATTACATGTGATACACAGGACAAGCAAGGAGTTTAGATAATGTAACCGAAAATTAGTCTTCATCAAATGTTAAGTTCAACTTTTGAATTCAGATTATTATAAAACTATATATATCTGATGCGATTGACAATAAAAGCAAATAATTCAAATTCATTGAATTACAGGGTTTTGGTGCTGATATTTTGTATACGCTAGAGAGACAGAATTCCACTAAGAATGTTTATATTTAAGAATAGATATTTGATCCATCAGGTTATGAAAATGTCCAGACTATTATAATATGGAACAACAGATATATAACTAATGAACAATTAGTGGCATTTTCAATCAATAAAATATTATTAAATTAATAAATAAAGTTATAGCCTTGATTTTAGATATGAGCAATCTAGCTTGGTATATACATGAAAATGCTACAAATGTAAAGAAACATCATGAGTCATATACAGCAATGAAACAAAGTCTCAGTAAAGTAAATAGTAATTTCTTTACTAAATTCAAAGACAAAAGAGAAATAGATTCCCTAATAGTTTGTAGACTTCTTGGGTAGTAAATCCACTATGTTACACAGTTTAGCAGGACTCCAGTCAGAGGATTAGCAATTAGTAGAGTTTTCTGTTTTGTTTTTCTTCCTCGTTCTCCTTCTACCAATCTTGGAATCCTGAAATGGTCATGAATGCTGCCTTGCAACCTCTAAGTTATAAAGAGATCATTTTCCATCCATTTCTGTTGTGAAATGGTTAAATTCTTGTTGAAAACCACATTGCATTTTTGTTTAGGAATTGATTGCATCATTAACAAATGTGTACCAGTTGAAATAACACATAAATAACCTTTCAATGTTATTTGCTCCAATAGTGGTGGGGCACGTTCACTAAATGATCTGAGTTCTTATCTGATAGCTCAAAGTTGAGAGGTCTTCGGACTATTTTCCTTAGTTTTCCCATCGCATGCTATAACAAACAAGTTGGCAACAGGCCAAGCCAATCATAAAATGATGTCTCCACTGAGAGAGCTTATTTATATGTCACCTAATCTTCTAATACAATTGCCAAATCTTATACAAATCCCTATCAGTAAATTGCATATTTATATTCTCATCCATAGGATGCATGCATAATACATGAGTAGAAACACTAAGCCAGTTTTGGAAGAGAATAAAATATAATCAGTTGAATAAAAAAAAATCAGTAAGCTTAGTAGTTTATTTACTGGTTCTCTCCTATCTCAGCTATCTCTAACTTGACAATACAATATACAACAACATGTTATTTAAAAGATGAGAAAAGGGATCATGAGTATTGTACGAGTCTAGAATGATTAATAAGCTAGTTGTTAGTTTGTAATTATGATTTTTAGATCCTGACATATTTAATGTAATCTTATATATCTATGGAATATTTATATTCTAGAGTGTTATCTAGCATATGACAGATAACTTTGGAACAATACCTTTGCCACCATGGGTAATATCAGGAAATATGGCATTCACACAACAATTGTGATATATCTTTTATCAAATACCTTTGTGATTATACAAAATGTTGTATATTCATTTTTAAAAAATATTACTTTAAAATAAACATAAATAAAACTAATTTCTCATTTGTATAACTCCCTTCACTACTCTGTCGTTTACTCCCTCTTCTTTTCCTTCTCTGTCTTTATGATTCTTTCTCTCTGACTGTGTGTTTATGTAGTATACCTGCCACCTAGCCTAGTGTATGCATTTGTCTTACACATCTTATGTTAACTCTCTCTATATTTCTCTTTTTCCTTTCTTTCCACATCTCTCTATACAATGTAAAGCATGAGTGAAAAAAAAATCAACCAACCAACCAGCCAGCATTTAAATAGGAAATTATTAAACATATATATATATATCGTTGCCAGTGCCACTGGACTGGCTCCTGTGCAGGTGGCATGTAAAATACACCATTTTGAGCATGGCCGTTGCCAGTATCGCCTGACTGGCTTTCGTGCCGGTGGCACGTAAAAGCATCCACTACACTCTCGGAGTGGTTGGCGTTCGGAAGGGCACCCAGCAGTAGAAACTCTGCCAAATCCGATTGAAGCCTGGTGTAGCCATCTGGTTCACCAGTCCTCAGTCAAATCGTCCAACCCATGCTAACATGGAAAGCAGACGTTAAACGATGATGGTGATGATGATGACTGTTTATCAGTGTGTAATGAAAATATTCAGAGAACTCAATATCATTGTACAGCAGGTACATGTGTATTAAACAGTACACTTCCATTATTGCATAGCTTCACCATTGTGAAATAGTATGCATTGAACTATCTAAATATGTACAGCAGACGTTTTCTCAAAATGGTTGTATCTTGTGTCATGTGCACAAAAGTCCATTTTTATGAAAGGCAACGTTCACATATAAACAATCCAATGCCTGCCATTTGAAAAATCTCCAATACAGAAATTGTGCAGAATGGTAATGTAACTAGCCTGCCTGTTATATTGTTTAACACACACTTCACCCCAATTCCCCATACACAAACTCACACACATGCAGACACTTATGGCAGTACATGACCAATTGTGAATGTCACAGAGTAGAAGTTAATTTTCTTGAAAAATGTTTTGTAACCACGTTTCCATACATAGTTGTGGTGATTTCATTTTTCTTAGACTTAATAATACTCTTGGAAAAGGTATAACTATCGCTAAATGCCACATATATTTCCTTATAAAATGTCTTGTGAGAAGTTAGGTAAGTAGTGAAAGGTGATTGCTATATAATTAACAATATGAATGGTAAATGTTGGTTAGCTGAGTACATGACCCAGTTTCAATAACCTAATTCACTTCACCAATATCATTAAATGTCTTTGTGAAAGTCAGGAATATTTCAACTGCCATTTCTTTTTACCTCTCCAAGTCAATAATGGTAACACCCACCATCCATTGACATATACATGCAATTATAAAAAGCCAGACCATTAAACTCTATTTATAACTCTAGTATGAGATAAATATGTAACTGCTTTGATTATAATTGTTAGAAAAAAAAATTAGACTGTTTTAGATTCTGTAAGTTTGGGAGTCAACCACAAGTGTTGGGGTGGCTAAGAACATTTCAAAGTAATTCTGAGCAGAAAGTAGTAGCAGTAGTAGTAATAGTAGTAGTGTGACAGACATCTAAGTTTGAAAAAGTGCCAGACTATATGACAAAGGAGCCAATGGTACTGCTAAGACCAAAACCTTTTAAATGTCAAAGCACCAGTGGTGAATTATAAGAATTTGTGGTGGAAGTATGTGCATTGATAAGAAAAATTAGGAATTTTTCATTTCACAAATTCATAGATATGCAACTTATGTTAATTTACTTGTTTGGTCTTCAAGATTGTGACAGGTGTAGTTTAGAGATTTCTTCAATATACATTTTAACATTTGAAACCAAACAAAATTGCATTCAAGGCTGAGATGTTTTCTCTCCCACTAGCCCAGTTCTACATTGTTGTTTGATTTATGAGAAATGATAACCAAATTTTTATCAAAATTCATACCCTACCATTTTAAAAAGATACATTGAACTGTTTAGTCAACGATATATTATATTTGAAAGGAAAAAATGAGGTGATCAAGACTGGGATACATTTGTTCATAGGTCTGCTCAGTCAGAGCTGACCTGGTGCTAAACAGCAGTACTCTTAACAACAGTTCCTTATGGACTATCCCAAACATAAAATCAACTTGAATCTGCTGGTTTCATTTCAACAAATAGAAGAAATCAGATGAACATGTCACACACTCTTGGTAGCAGAAAAATATTTATGTCACATTTGTGACAGCTTTTTTTAAAGCTGTGATGGATGAACACCAAATATCAGAATATAGAATCATGAACTTATTGTATACATTGCTCAGATGCACAACTTATTTGAAAAGAGTAAACGAATGGAAAGAAGTAACAATAAACCAAGTAAAGAAAAAGATAGCAATGATTGCTGAAAGTATCAGGCTGTCAGATAAATTCATTCATTTTTTTTTTTCTTTTTGTTTTCTTACTTGGCACTTCATCATCGTATATGAAAAGAGATAGAATTTATTCAAACTTCAGAGAAGATGTAGAGGTAAAATAGAGCTACGAAAAACCTTGAAACTACAATAAAAATATTTTTCATATTAATTCAAATAAAATTGGACAGGATTAAAATATTTCGGAAAAAATCCCCCAGAAAACACAACTGAATTTATCTGACAAGCCAATATATGCATAACACACTGGACAAAACACAAGAAAATAGAAGAGTAAACATTAAAAGAGCTATACAGGGGAAAAGATGCGGACACTCAGGAGTAGTGTTGGTGAATTTTAGGAAGTGTAGAATTTTTGAAGGATGCAGAGTTCTCAGATTTAACAACTGATGCAGGTAGTTTTATTCCATGCTTCAACAACCCTGAGTAAGGCAGCACTAGGAAGTGCAAAGTTGAAGATTGATGTTTTATGCTTTGTAGTACACCAACCCCAGTCATAACGATGTACTAAAAATTCATCATAGCATCCTCTGAGTGTGTGCACAAGGCCCTCTCTTGGCATGGAACCCAATTTGAACAATTCTGTATAATTGACTTAAAACTGGCCTTGCCCTGAGCATGTATTTATTTAGTTTATATTGCAATTTTTAAGGTGCATGGTCTAGTAGTTAGGGTGTTACACTCATGATCACTAATCATGGGTTCGATTCCTGGACCAAGTGGTACATTGTGTTCTTAAGTAAAACACTTTATTTCACACTGCTTAGGTCTAAGCTGAAAATGGGTAACCCTGCAATGGACTAGTCTTCCAGTCAGGGGCAATGTTGGCCTGATCGCCTAGCCAGTAGGGTAGCATCATCCAAAAGCTAAAACAATGCAAAGTGCATTGTGATCAGCAATGGGATTGACCATCCAATAATCTAGTCAATCACATGATCATATGATATTGCAATTAGTGAACAATAGTATCACTATTTACAGGTTTCAATGAGCCAATCACTGGCTCATTGAAACTATGATGATGAGACTGACTAAGGCAAATGTATACCTTGGTACAGAACTAATATCAATGAATACCTTCGTTCAAAAACAACCTTTCTATCTTTACTTAATTATTTGGATTTTCTAGTTGATGTTTACATCCTTGGTGCATCAGCATAGCCGCAGCTCTAAGCTGAAACTATAAACAAATAAACAATAT
>NC_068984.1:56148940-56165874 GCF_001194135.2 Octopus bimaculoides
ATATATATATATATATATATATATATACAAATATATATATATTTATATATATTATGTATGTATAGATAGGCAGGTATGCAGGCAGGCAGGCAAGCATGTACCAGAATACAGACAAAGGCATTTGGTTTTGTCTTTATTCTGGTATTATGCAACTCCTCTTCATAACAATCTAGCCTGTCCTTACTTCAGTAATGGGTTAAAACAAAGATATAGGAGTGTTGTATTAACCATATTATCAAAGGAAGGACAAGTTTAGATTGTTATCGCAAAGAGAAAGAGTGTGTGTGTCTGTTGGAAACCCAACTTACTGGTCTAGATTGGGAAATTTAATTCGCATATATCTTTTGCTGCAAATTTCTCATCCAGAATTGTTGAATGTGGTACAGAGATGAGACACCAGTAGCCAATATTGGAGTGTATATATGTGTGTGTGTGTGTGTGTGTGTGTGTATGTATGTGTATATGTGTGTGTGCGCACACAACACACACACACATATATATACATATACTATTCTTTAACAAAAGCATTGATAGTGACTTTGAAGTTTTGGCTAGCTACAACATCAGACTGTCCCAGGATGGATTATCTGTCTGAAACTGCGAAGTCACTATCAGTACTATTTTGTTAAAGAATAATATATTTGTACTCTGACAAATGTACAAGAGGGTACCCAAAAGTAACCAGAAGTGTTCTCTATGCGACAAACTCATAATAGTTCAGGCTTCTGCCACTAGTAGCCACTTGATGCAACCCTCAGGCATCAGTGTGCTGACTGGTGTCATCAATTGAAGTCATACAACCACATGGTACGTCTTTGTTTTGCAGTGCTCCTCTCCTGTTCATCAATTTTTGCAATGGTTGAAATGAAGGAACAGCACACGTCCGTGAAATTCTACTTTCTGCTAGGGAAAATGGCAGCCAAAACAGTTGTCATGCTTCAAACAGCTTACAAGGATGCTACCATGAGCAAAATACAAGTTTACGAGTGGCCTTCATGCTTTAGGAATGGTCACTCGTTGCTTGAAGACCAACCTCATTCAGGGTGATCTTCTACCTCCCAAGTAAATGAAAACATCATGAAAATTCATGAAATGATTTTAAAGAACCTTCACCAAACTTGTTGATATGACTGGTGTGTGTCCTGGAGCTCCTGCCAACGAATTTTTAATGAGGAATTGTGAATACAAAGAGCTGCAGCAGAATTGTCCACACAGAATTTGTTCGTCCTGGTCAAACTGTTAACCAGACATTTTACATGACAATTTTGAAGCGTTTGCAAGAAGTGATGAGACAAAAATGCCCTGACCTGTGGCAAAGGGGTTAGTGGTGGTTTCATCACAACAATGCTCCTGTGCACTGCCTTGAGTGTGAGAAGTTGTTGGCCAAAAATAGCATGACCTCACTTACTCACCCTCCCTATTTACCTGATTTAACTCTCTGTGACTTTTTATGGTTCCACCAATGGAAGTGAGATAGTGAAAATTCAACAGTGGAAAAAAAATCAAAGTACTTACATATATATAAACAGATACACTTAAAAAGGAAGAGGGCTGTGATAAAGTGTAGAAAACCGCATTCATTACAGACTGTGCTACTCATACATATAAATGTATATATATGCACGCGCACACACACACACACACACACACACATAGAGTTGAAGCACTGTTTGATTTTTTTTTCGCCATTTTGTACCCTTTTTATATATAAAATTCTACAATTAGCAGTCATCTTTGATGGCATGGGGCCAGCTAGTCCTTGTAATAAATACCATGGAATGTGGAAGTGTGTTCCCAGAAAACTGAGACTCCATCTAGCATAGTTTTGAATTGACACTGCTGTAGAAAATATAGAGTCAACCAAAAGACTATATAGCAGAATAAATGATAAAATAGTTTCATTTTAATGCAATAAAATTAAAATGGGAAAATATGTTCTCTACTTACTGATAAAGTAATTTGTCTGTGACAAGCATGATCGACAAGATAAAGTTATTATTATATGTAAAATGGCTTCAGTTTTGATTTCAAGAATAAGTGGAAAACTGTGAAGTATTACTGAATGCTGAAATGAAGACAGAATTCTATAAAGAATATTAATACTATCATCATCATCATTTAATGTTTGCTTCCCATGCTGACATAGGTTGGGCACTTTGACAGGATATGTTGAGTCACTGGGCTGCATCATGCTCCATGTCAGCTTTGGCATGGTTTCTGTGGCTAGATACCCTTCGTAAATTCAACCACTTTACAGTGAATACTAGATGCTTTTTTTATGCCACCGACAATTGGTGAGTTGTCTAGTAAATTGTAAGAAAGGAAAGAACCAGAAAAGGTAAAATGGGAGATGGAGGGAGGGATGACCTTCTCAACCAAGGTGCAGTGCTGGTGTTGATGGAGTATTTAAGATAGAGGAGAGGTGATTTTTATGCCAAGGAAAAGTAGAGAGAGAAAGAACATGACTACCTCACATTTATATAAGGGTGGCAGCAGTATCTGGGAAAAAGTAATATATCAAAGGCATGTCTGTGTGGTAAGAAGTTTTGCTTCTCAACCACATAGTTCCAGGTTCAGCTCTACTGTGTGGCACCTTGGGCAAGTGTGTTTTCTATTATAACCTCAGGCTAACTAAAGTTTTGTGAGTGGATTTGGTAGACAGAAACTGAAAGGAGCCTGTCGCATGTGTGTGTGTCTTTGTGTTTGGGTTTGTCTCCCACCAATGCTTGACAACCAGTTTTGGTGTGTTTACATACCTGTAACCTAGCAGTTCAGCAAAAGAGACTAATAGAATAAGAACTAGGCTTTAAAAATAAAGTACTGTAGTTGATTCATTTTATTAAAAATTTTTCAAGGCAGTGCCCCAGCATGGCTGCATTCTAATGACTGAAACAAGTAAAAGACAGAAGATATGTATATATATATATATATATATATATATATATATATTAATCAAAGTATACTGTATTATATATCCATTACTACCAATCTTACCAATTGGTTTCACACTGGGTGTTCAACTGGGTGTTAGGTAACAGTCCCATTATGTAACCCTGCACTCATCAGTGGTAGCTGTTATGGAATTATATATATATTATTGACAGCCATTCATAATTGAACAGGACTTTGTAATAGAAAAGTTTTGTTTGTTTTTTTCCTTGAAATTTCATTGTCAATGATTTGCTCTTTCTTGTGATTATAGATTGAAGGTTCTAGTACATCTGTGACTGCAGATATTGTTGAATATTGTCAGCAGTGACAGTGTAGTGGATCTTGCTCTAGCTTTGTCTCTTTCTTTTATTTTTTTTCAACTAATTCTGCAACATTTTCTCCTTTCTTTATCACCTTCTACCATTTATTCTAGTTAGTCACTGTCTTCTCTTGCACAGTCATTATTAGACTAGCTGCTTCATTGGCATAATTGTTTGATGACATCCTTATAATGGAGTTTTAGGAACCCTCTTTGCATTTCACCTTGCTATAGAGCACAGCCTTGGAGATTTTTGCTATTCTCGATACACATCCTACCCAATGTAATTACAACTCCAGCATGATAGATGCAACATTAGAGATATTTTCAAGTGTATGACCATTTAGTTAGAGTTGTGATATCACCAAGATTTGCTCATGAGATATTGTGTCTGGCACAACTGGTATTTCATCATCTGTTTCGTATATTGTTGATACAATTTGTAGTTTTATGCAGAATACAACAGAGAGGATAGTTACTACTCGATATACTTTGCATTTTGTTGCCAGTTTTATACCTTGTTTTCACAATTGATCATTGAGATTTCTGAAAAATGACTGCAGCTGATTGTATATATAGACTCACCTCGACATCTAGTTTTTTTGCTATTAGAAATCATACTGCTGAAATATATGAACATTTTCTTGAAATCTTGTGCTTGCTGGGACACTAGTCTCAAACTGGATGAGAAGATACAAGATTATGCACCACTCGGTGGGGTGGGGGGATCAGTAAACATTGATCAGACATCAGTAAACATTGACTTCACCATACTTGCTGAAATAGTGATGAGAAATTCATTGAGTAAATATATGAAAGATAGGCACAGAAAACTGGAATCATTAAGAGAATAATCCATGTGTAAGAATAACTGAGTTAATGCATGGAGTATCAAAAAGGTAAGTGGAAATATTGATGCTGTAAGGAATGAAAAATATAGTATTAGTCATTGACTAATTAATATCATTTTGAGTCTAAGGCGGCAAGCTGGCAGAAACATTAGCATGCCGGGCGTTCTTAGTTCAAATTCCTTTCATCCTTTCAGGGTCGATACATTAAATACCAGTTGCATACTGGGATTGATCTGATCGACTAGCCCCCTCCCCCAAAATTTTGGGCCTTGTGCCTAGAGTAGAAAAGAATATTATTTTGAGTCTGAAGGGAGATAACTGTGGACATGTTTTGATCTTATTTTGACTATATTCAGCAAAACATAGACTACACTGAATAGCTGAGGATGATCATAATAATATTGAAACATTGCAGGAGTTATCTCTCATATTTACCAAAAGAATCAAAACAATATTAATCATTGATTTGTATTTCCCCTCACCAGGGTGTTGAGCTGGCAGGTTCTTTAGTACACTGGGCATAATGCTTAGTGGCATTTTGTTTGTATTTACATTCTGAGTTCAAATACTGTTGAGAGTTACTTTGCCTTTCATCTTTTGGGGTTGATAAAATAAGTACCAGTTGAGCTCTGAGGTTGATGTAATCAACTTCACTCCTTTCTCAAAATTGCTACTAAAATTTCTACTAAAATTTGAAACCAATATTTTCCCTTGCCTCATAATTATTTTCCGGTTTGTTTTTTAATGCTTCTTGCATTAAATATGTTAACACTAACTTTACTATTACTTTCTCTGTCACATTAACATAAGATATAAAGTAGTAACACTTTCTATGAAACTTCCTCATTCTTTCACTGCATGGCTCCATAACATATCTGAAATATAACATCACCTGTTTCATCTAAATGACTTGCAGGTTTATCATTCCTATTCCTTTCACTGCATCTCACATAATCACCCCATGATGGGGATGTTTGCCATTCATATTTCTTATACCACATACAAATAGGCAGACAGTTTTATATCATGTCTTACATTGCTTAGCTCCCTTTACCTGGATAAAAAAAAAAAACTACATGCATGTACATGCGCGTGCACACACACACACACACACATACACACACACTCACACAGATATAGCTGTGCACTCGTCAAATCTGTTTTCTTAACTTACTTCTTTTGACACCGTTCTCTACTCATGTTTCTCCTTCAAATAGAAGATGACACAACCAGTTATTTCATAGAAGTGTGCTAACTATAAATATAGAAACCATTTCCCACATTACATGGAACTGGCTTTCTGCCATGCCAGTTAACTGATCTACTGAATGTTATTGAGTTGAAGTTCTCCCTCTCTCTCCCTCCCTCCCTCTCTCTCTCTCTCTCTCTCTCCCCTTATCACACACCACTTATTTATAGCTACACTTTTTTATGAACACATTTAATTTTTAAACACCCTCCATATTTTGCTATTGTTCAGTAATCTGGTACTACTGGTTTCATTTTCTTTTATTGATGACTTTAATTATTCTAGTATTCTGTATTCAGTTTCCTTTGGCTTTTTTTTTTTTAGTATTTTTTGTTTATTTTTCACTTATTGTCTTTTTTTTTTTATTCCATTTTTCTATAACATTTCATTTTTATATTCTGTTAGTCTTCATTTAATTTTCTGCTGCTCTGATTTTTCAAAACAGATCTGCAACTAAAGATAAGACTGCTGCTGCTGCTGCTGCTGTTGCAGCTACTTCTGCTGGTGCTATTACTGTTACTACTACCACTACTACTGCTGCTGCTGCTTCTACCTTTAACAATAAAATTAACACAGATCTCTATTAATCTCCTCAGATTCTGTCAATGATCTTTTGCAGGTGGTGGTGGTTGTAGTAGTAGTAGTAGTAGCAGCAGCAGTAGCAGTAGTAGTAGTAGTAGTAGTAGTAGTAGTAGTAGTAGTAGTAGTAGCGATACTAATTCCATGAGTTTCTAGTAGCTACAAATTCAAAAGCTGTTACCTGAATTGACACCAAAACTTTTCGATGATTATCAAAAAATCTTCGCAATATCATGCCCTTATCATTGTCATCATTGTCCTCATCATCATCATCGTCATCACTGTCATCATAATCACCATCATCGTATGGTAGGGAGTTGCTATTCTGGATTCCTTGAGCTGTGGCAGTTAATGAGGAGACTAGGGCCAGGGGTTTAATGAATGTAGTGGGAAGGTGCGTGAAGGATGAAGGAAGGTTAAAGGGGGAGAAAGAGAGTGAGTGAGTGAGTGATAGAAAGAGAGAAAATGTTGAAACTTTCATGAAGGTGTTCAACTTTTAGCTGATTTATATTAATGTGAAAGGAACATTTGAATCTTCCAGTGAAATCAAGTGATTATTCAATGCCAGGGTATGTTGGACTATAAGAATGGATAACCAGTAATCTTTTGAATATAACTGAGTTTGCGGTCGAACATTTACAGAAAGGAAGATTTCAGTGTTATATAGTGGCGGAATTGACAACAGCCACTGCAGTGCTCTCTTTCCCAAAAACACTCATGAGCATGAAAGAAATGTAGAAGGAAATGAAATATCAGAAGACAGTAAAAAAGAGAAAAGAATGAGAATTCAAACACTTAATATGAAAAGTGCAGAAGAAAGTAAAAACCATCGGAAAGTTAGGTTGTAAAAAGTGAGGGAATATGAGAGGAGGACAAGAGAGCAAGAGGGTGATAAAGATAGGGAAATAAGATAGTAGAGAAAGAAGAAAAATTATAGAAATAAAATGTACAAGAAAATAAAAAAAAGACAAAGAAATACGATGGCAAAAAAGGAAAGAAAAAAAGTAGAATAGTTAGAAAACAGAGAGTGAAAGTGACCAAGAAATACAAATAAAAAGGAGAAAGCTTTCCAGAGAAAATCAGTAGAAAATGTGTAGATGATTTCAATGGCCAAGTGTTGCATTTAATTATGATCCTAATCGTAATTATGCATCTGAAAAAATTGTCTCCCTGGGCTCTCTGTGTGCAAAACATTTGAAAAGTGTGGTGCTAGGAAGTGGAACAAGGAATCATTAATTAAGTATGTGTTGTTCTAAAGGTAAAGTCCATTTACCAATAATTGAGCTCCCAAAACTTATAAAACATCTTTCTTAAAAATATTCGAGTATACAATTGTGCTTTTCAAATGACATCATTTGGGGCAAAAATTATTAGGGAAACTGGGTTTATGCCAACTTTTAAAGTGCAAGGACAAATTTATCACAGAATTGGCTCTCTTTAGCTTTTACAGACTAAAGATCCACAGTTTTTACAGATATATTTTATAGGTGATGTTCAAAAAGAGACACAGTTTTGCAACAAGAATTGTTCAGATACAAGATTAGAACTTATTTTTAAGCTGCAAGAAATGTTTCACGAAAAGAATTCTTATGTGAGAAGCTTTCAGTATGCTTTAGAATATACTTCAACTGCAGACTTTCAAGTTATCATCAATGCCAACAAAAGACCAGCTGGTGAACATGTCCTTCAATTCAATGTTCCTGAGTGTAATGAAGTGGCATTTATTATGGTTGGAGAACAACATGGCAAATATCCCTTTATATATTATGTTCATCAATTGATGAGTCAAAGTAATTCGTTTAACCATCTTCACTTTTGCCAAGATCATTTTCACCAGTATGTTGTTAATATGTATACCAAAATAGAGTCGGAGAAGTTGTGCTACATAAAAATGCACCAAAAAGCACTACGTTCAGAATGATACGTGCAGTTACGAGATGGCATTAACAATAATATTGCTGGAACAAGGCTTGGACAACTTGGTATTCTCCCATCCAGTTTTACAGGAAGTCCAAGATATATGCACGAGAGGACACAGGATGCCATGACTTACGTGCATAATTATGGACATCCAGATCTTTTCATCACTTTTACTTGCAATTGTAAAAGGTTTTAACTGCCATTGCACAGGATCACCCTGTTCTGGACACAGTGTTGTCCTGTTGCAAGTTTGCCTATCTTCCACTTACGTCTGCTGAAGACACAATCCTTTGTGACACAGCTACTGGTTCTCCCAGGCCATTTGTATCTGCGAAACACCAGCATTCTGTTTTTGATGCTTTGCATTCACTGTCACATCCTAGCATCACTGCCTCAGTGAAGCTTATTACGGCTTGGTTTTTCTGGCCTAATATGCACCGGATGATCACTGCTTGGGCATGCTCTTGTGTGAAATGCCAGCATTCTAAAATCCACAAGCTCATTCATGCTCCAATATGGTATTGCTTATTTTATTCTTCCCTCTCTACCATCAAGCACCATTTCATAACGTTATTTAGTCAGGTCGTCTCATTCACTTTAATCACTCATATACGTATATTCTCCAAAAGCAGTAATCTTTCTTATCTGTAGAACTCAACACATCTAATACCCAACTATTCTTTTCCTACTCACCATCATTCAGAAACATTTTACACATTCTGTATTGATGCTTACAAATTGGCAGCACTGCACTGCACTGACCTTTAGTCTAACAGTTTCCAAGTGTAAATTGACAGGTGTAGAACACTTGAATCCCCCGCCAGTCATGTCATGGTTCTTGATTAGACTAGCAACCATGTCTAAACAGTTATATACCATTCTCAAACAGTAGAACTTGTAAAATTACTGTAATAACTACGTATAGATGTCCTTGACTTATGTAGCTTCTGATGTATTCAACAGCCACAAACAGTCCTTGAAGTTATCTTCATGTATTTAGACATTTCTTGTCTTCCTTTTCACTGATGCCATTAAATATTTCTTCCTGAGATCAATAAATGGATCTCACTATGTAGAGGTGTGGAGGGGTATTTGGTTTTCTTTTGCTACTGATTATTCAAAAGATGTATAGATATTTTATGTATTGAGTTCAGCTAACATACAATCCAGCTTCTCAGGTAATGCTTTCTCTTTTTCCTGCTGTAAATGGATTATCTGTTTTAGCTCATTCTGTGAGTCTGCTATTAGAAAAAGAAACTAACGGAATAAAGAAAATGAATATTTATTTCAAAAAAATTTATTTTAACAATATGGAAAAGGAATTTTTTTTTATAAATGCTATGTCATTGCTATTTTTCTGATTGCTGCTGGCTTATTAAAAAGTAAAATAAGAAATGAACATCATGTTTTGAGTTTAAATTAATTAACATAATAATGTTAGCTTATGAGAAAATAATCAAAGAGGAGAGAAATGCAAGTAGTAAAAGTAGACATTCCTAATAAGAGACAAATATAAAGATTTATTAATTAAATCTAAGAACAGGCTGATTCAGTAAATATTTGAAAACTCCAAGTAGGTGTTTCATAAAATAGGTTTTATGACGTATATATTCTTCTTAGGTTGAATTTGATTTTATAAAACAGATATAAATTACATATACTTGTATTATTTACCCATTGTCATGTTAGCATTTCAATAATTTATTGTCAAATTAGGAAGGACATCCAGCTATAGAAACTGTACCGAAACCGAAACTAGAGCAAGATGTAGTTTTTCAACTCTTCAACCTGTTAACCTGTTGAACTGTTCAATTCATGCCAGTATGAAAAGTAGATGTAATGATGATGACAACGACAATAAAATTACAAATGAAATTCAATTTTGTTTCCAAGTTAAATGAAATAGTATATTTGTTAATTCAAAAAGATGATTTTTTTTTTATATATAAATGTACATCTTTTCACTATATTGTACTGTTTCTGGCCAATATCCATGACTGTTGATAAGGTCCAATTTATTAAATTGCTTTTGATAATAAGAGCATTGTATAATGGATATTTGTTAAGTTAGTTTGCAATTTCTTAAGCTACAATCCTCCTGAAGGGCAACATGGGGAAAACAGATGCCTAACTCTGTGAGAAAACTGTATTTCAACTGTATTCTTTGTGACTTAGGATTTAGGATGAACTCTAATACATATTATTGGACACCTTATACTGATTGTCATTTAAAAGAGAAAGATGTCAGCTGGTGATAAAAAAAAGACAGCAGTCTTTCTATTGTTAATCTATAAAATGACATCGCCAATATAAGATCAGTACATGTCACAGTCACATATGTTTTACAGTTATGTATATACTATAAAAACCCATGTAGTTTATGCACTTTTTTTGCAAAAATAGAAATAAACTTTAGTGGGTGTGTAAATTACATAAGTAGATTGTTTCCAGAATTTTGGGGGAAATTTTTTTGTTAATAAAAGACATACAAAACGTAAACATTTGAACCAGAAATTGACTCATTTAATGTCTGAATAAGCTTTTGCAGAAAAAATAATGGCTTAAATATAATGAAGTTGATGTTTATTTATGCTGGATGGTATAATGCTTACTTTCTCTGTATAAATTTACTAAAACCATTAAATGGTTAACTACTTTTTGAAGTCTGATGTTCATGCTGGTAAACACGGTCTGAACCATTGCTTGGAGTTTCTACCTATTGCAATGGAGCACCATTGACATACATAGTGATATGGATATTCCTGACTGAAAAAAATGTAATGATATGGATAATCTTGATTGTATGTTTTTGTTTTTGTCTGTTTATTACTGGGCACAGTTTTAAGTTTGTCATACTGCTTACTCCAATTTCGAACATTGGCTTCATTAACATTAAAATACCTCCCGGCAGCTCTATTGCCACATTCAAATGCATAATCAACATATTTAATTTCTCCTTCACAGTAAACAATTCATAAGTTCTGCCCATACTGACAATAACAGTAATGACAAATTTTTAAGTTTGCTTGACATTTTATAAGTGTGAAAGGGATTAAAATTTCTATACTCCATATCAAAGGTTCCAACAAGAATAGGCGGAAAAGAATTTTGTTTACATAATCAACTTGGATGATACTTTACTCAACCTCTGTCGGTTGAGTAAAGTATCATCCAAGCTGATGTTTATTGGTAATTAAACTTAATTTGCAACACCTGTCATATTCATCAGCTTTGTTTTTGTTGGTAATTCTTAACTTTTCTTGTGATCGTGATTTGAGAAGACATATAGCAGTATGCTAAAGATCGGATATAATCTCTTGTGGGCAAGAAATGTAAAATAAACTTTATTATAAACAACACAAACACTTTGTAATTTAATAGCTTTCAATGTGATACCTGTTAAACAGAAATTATTTTTATTTAATGACAATTTAATAAAATCTTGTCATAAGTAAGTGAAATTATGCTAAATACAACTGAATTGAAAACCTTTTTCCCCTGGCTATATCAGCAATTCTGAAAACTTTGGGGTGTGAATTTTACATGAGTAGGAGCCTTTTTTAACAAATTTTATCCTGAAAATCACCTGCGTAAATTGCACAGGTGTGCAAATTACATGGGTTTTTATGGTACATTGAGGAGATACTTAAATTACTTTTCGATGAAACATGATAAGGTGGTACAGTTGCTTACACCAAGTAAATATCTTTTATGACTTACATCCAAGAGGAAATGATATGAGCACTGGGAGCTCTTATCTTTTTATAATATCTCCAAGAAAGAGGGGAAGAAACTTCAGCCTAGGGGTTATTGCAGCAAGAAGCAGTGCATTTGTTCCAGTTCTTTGCATTTTGAGTTCTTGCTTGGTATACTTATTCCACTTTAACACCAACACCTGGTTCTTGAGTGACTTTAGCAAAGCTCATTTTGTTTTAAGCATTTAAGTCATGTCCCCAGTCTGATGATAACTTCTTCTCTTTCACCCTTAAATATCAGAGAATCTGAAAAAATGAGTGCTGCCTTATTTTTCTGAATAAACATTTTTTAAAAAAAGGTACATAAGAAGAAGAAAAAATAATGATTAATATTACATAAATAAATAAATAAAGATACAAAATGAAGAAATTATACAAACTGACCCAGTTAGAATGTTTGGTTTTAAGTGAGAAATAAATTCTGTTGTTAGTGGAATTGGTCAACATAACTAATGGAATTAGCACAAACACAGAAAAAAACCAAAGTAGCATCATTAGCAACAAAAGTATTTTTCCTTTGCCTATTCCTTTCTATTCAACCATTTTCAAACCACTACTGCATGAAGTCATGATATGCTCTGACCAGCTTATCTGTGTTGTTTGTGGGCTTTACCTGTCAAATGCTGGCCCATTGCAGGTTGGATGGACGTCCCGTGGTGTGATGCAAACCAATAAAAAGCCTCTCTCTCTCTCTCTCTCTCTCTCTCTCTCTCTCTCTCTCTCTCTCTCTCCCTATCTGTCAGTCTCTCTGTCTTTCTTTTTATCTCTTTCTCACTCTCCCTATCTGTCTCTCTGTCTTTCTTTCTGTCTGTCTGTCTCTCTGTCTCTCTCTCTCCCTCACACACACACACACACATACACACATTCATATTTTTGTATGCTTGTATGAACATTGTTTACATGTACTCCCATTAACACCACTTGAGCTAAAGTTTATTATTTTCAATATATGAGGGGTAGTGGAATAAAAATACCTTACTTGGAAAATGGTTAAGAGTTGACAACATGAAGAGCACATATCCAAAGAAAATCTACTTCAACAAATTTCATCTAATCCATACCAGCATGACAAATGGATATAAAAACAATGATGTTGTTGATGTTGATGATAATAATTTTTTAATAGTCACTATGCACAAAAGAATTTCATGTTATGCATTTCTTTTTCCTTTTCCTTTTTTTTTTTGTTTTTTTTTATTTTGACTCGTGACAAAAGTTGGTGTGCACTGAATGCTTATGCAAATGAGGACTTGAAATAAATTAATTATTCATTGCTATATTATTTTAGGTAACTACTAATTAATGTGCTCATTAATTTCTTCTGTTTGCTCATTGCAAAATATGAGTGTACATGAATATGTGCACAGTTTAGAGGAGAACAGTGGAATGAAGATGCAAGTTAGAAGTCTGATACAAAGCAGTATGGGTTGATATTGCCTTTAGTATTGGATAATATGATATAAAATAGTGCACATGGCACAACATGGAACTATTGTATAGTTTTAGTATCTTTTATCTTTTACATATTTCAGTCATTAGACTGCGGCCATGCTGGGGCAATGCCTTGAATTTTTAGTCGAATGAATCAACCTCAGTACTTATTGTTTAAGCCTGGTACTTATTCTATCAGTCTCTTTTGCCAAATCGCTAAGTTACGGAGACATAAACACACCAATGTCGGTTGTCAAGTGGTGATTGGGGGACAAACACAGACACACACACACACACACACACACACACATATATATATATATATATATATATATATATATATATATACAACGGGCTTCTTCCAATTTCTATCCACCAAATCCACTCACAAGGCTTTGATCGGTTTGAGGATGTAGTAGAAGATACTTGCCCGAGGTGCCACACAGTGGGATTGGACCCAGAACCATGTGGTTTGGAAGCAAGCTTCTTACCACACAACCACTCCTGTACCTATAACATGAAGTATACTTAAGAAGCTTTAATTTAACTGCAACACACTATTTCACCATGGTATAGTGATATGTGTGTGTGTGTATATATATATATATATATATATATATATATATATGTATATATATATATATATATTCTTTTTTACTTGTTTAAAAATCCTTCAAGGTGGTGCCCCAGCAATGCCACATTCATGCTGAAGCACCACCTTGAAGGGTTTTTAATCAAACAAATCACCCCAGGACTTATTTCTTAAGCTTAGTACTTATTCTATCACTACCCTTTGCCAGACTGGTGAGTTACGGGGGCTTTAACACACCAACACCAGTTATCAAGTTATCAAGTGGTGATGGGGGGACAAACACAGACGCAAAGACACACACACATAGATATGTACATATCTATGTGTGTGTGACAGGGTTCTTTCAGTTTCCCTCTACCAAATCCACTCATATGGCTTTATATACACACAAACATACAGACACAGGGCGCTCTATAATGCAGAATAGTATGGTATAGAAATAATACAATCATTGTATGACACAGTATGAACTTGTGTTATAGTTTGGGATAACATGATATAGAATTGCAATATGATACATGCTGCAGTACAGTAATATTAATATATTTTAATCTAGTATGGAGTATGCATAATAATCACTACGCATATGTAAAATAGTAACGATTATGCATTCCACATGAGTCTAACACACTTGATATATTGAGTCAAATAAAAAACATGCTTACCTAATTAAAATAGCAAAAAGAACAATCATTAGCTTCAATGATTAAATACTCTTCATGAAAGGCATAGACGACCACTCCAATATCTAAATTAATTAAAAATTGTAAGAGGTGGGGCATGTAGTAGGGAGTGATTCTACCAATGATTTGGCAATGTTACATATTTTAATATTCTAATATGGTTTTGCCCCAATTTATTGGTAACATCTATTATTAACAACTTGTTTATTGCACATTCAAGTAATTCTTTTTAAATTATTGTATAATTTCTTGTTATATTTTGGGATAGTCATTTTTCCTTGATTTTCTGTTTTTGCCAAATAAACACACGCACTATATATTTGTTCTTCACTCGATTATTACTGTTCTTATTTCATTTTATGTCTATTGTCTCGAAATATCTTGTCACACACCTGTGACCTCTTCAGTGACCCTTTCCATCCATGTGTATCTCATTTGCAAGGTTTTCTTCATATACTGACAGAAAATCTTGGATTTTAACCTTCAAGATATTTAATGGAAATCCCAAAGGCAATTCTTTTACAAGTTTCAGTCAAGAACCATGAGGTTACAATTTATTAATTGAGCATCTGCATGTATAATGTTTATTTTTGTTTGGACACACCATGTCCTAAATAGATGGACTCTTATGACTGCGTTGGAGTATCTATCTTCTTTGACTTGCAAAGCAAGATGGTAACCACAAGTCTACACTCGTTTATGCACTTACATATGCACATACACAAATACAAACATATAGGAACTAGGGGTTCCATCACTTCTGGTGATGTTAAAGAGCACTCAATTACCATCTCAAATATTTCTATGACCTCATACAAAACTTTTAGCCAGCTCCCTAAATTTAGCACCGCCCTAAAATTGTTTGTTCACATACAACATTTAACTTGTCTTTCTGAAGGATAATGTATGTGGAAAGAGAAACTGAGGATGCACTCCAACAGTAAATAGAGAGAACAGATCCTAAAATAATCTAAATGTCAATTATGGGCAATGATATGCCAAGACAGCAATCAGAGATAAATAGAGAAAATGCATTCATAACATTTCATATTCTACTGCAAGCAAAGATAATGATTAAAGAAAAAATGTTTCAGTGACTGGACTATGTTGGGGTAAGAATTTTAGTTGATCATGTTAACTCCAATATTTACTTATATTATCAATATCTATTTGCTGAGCTGCCAGGTTATAGCACACAACACAAACACATAAATATACACGTGTAAAAACACATACAAACATACATACATACATACATACATACACATATAGATACATAAGCGTATTTATACACACACAACACACTAACACATCATGCATATGTATTAAAATCTTCATCTACTTTACCATGCATGCCTGGGTCAAACATAATTCATTGAGGCTGATTTTTCTTAGCTTTTCTTGTTGACAACTCTCACTTCCTTCCAAGCAAAGTAATATTTTTCTCTAGTCTGAACAAGTTTTCATAGGAGATCGCAAATAGGTCTCCTTTCAGTTTCACTCACCAAATTCACTCACAAGGCCCTGGTTAGCTTGGGACCAGAGCAGAAGACACCTGCTCAAGTTGCCATGCAGGGTAACTGAACCCAAAACTATGTGGATGTAAAGTAAGCTTCTCCAACCACACTACCAGGTCTGTGTTTGATATATGATTTTGACGTGTGTGTGTGTGTGTGTGTACATATAATGGGCTTCTGCACAGGCACCATCCACTTAAGAGGCATTTGTCAATTCAAGGCTAACACATTGTAGAATTGAGCCTGTAACATTGTTGTTGTGAAGCAAAACAATTAATGACATAGCTATACCTGATGCTGATCTAGAATTATATTAAGGTGTTCTATGTGAAACGCAATCATCTACTCTTGGAGCAAATATATACTCCTGAATATATACACCAGACTTTGAACATAAAAGTGTTGCAACACAGTAGTTAATGATTCAACAAGTAATGAATAAAAGCAAACTGTCATCTGTCTTCCTGACATTTATTGTTTTTACAATGAAATAGGAATTTGTAAAGTTTATAGGTATTGTAATTGGTAAATTAAAACCGGAACAGAAACTTGATTCACCTCTACTGTATTTCCCTTCTCATGTTTCTTTGATAAAGATTTTTTACCTTTTTAGCAGATTGTACTTTGTAAATAAGGCAAAGATAATCACTTAGATGTTTTGATCAGGTATTTATACTTTGCTAATTAGCTGAAGACAGTCACTTAAATATTTTGACAAAGATTATGTACTCTATAAAAAGGTGAAGATAGTCACTTATCTACTGTGATTCAGTAAATCATCATCATCATCATCATCATCATCATCGTCGTTTAACGTCCGCTTTCCATGCTAGCATGGGTTGGACGATTTGACTGAGGACTGGTGAAACCGGATGGCAACACCAGGCTCCAATCCAATTTGGCAGAGTTTCTACAGCTGGATGCTCTTCCTAACGCCAACCACTCAGAGAGTGTAGTGGGTGCTTTTACGTGTCACCCGCACGAAAACGGCCACGCTCGAAATGGTGTCTTTTGTGTGCCACCCGCACAAGAGCCAGTCCAGGGGCACTGGCAACGATCTCGCTCGAAAACCCTACAAAGGCCAGTCAGGCGGTATATATATATATA
>NC_068984.1:56171137-56173592 GCF_001194135.2 Octopus bimaculoides
ACTAAAAACAACTAATCTTGAAAGCAAAACAGGATCAGACAAATGGGTTGCATTCATGTTGAAACAAGTGTGTAGTTTCTAGTTTAGTAAGAATTATGTAAATATGTTGATAGTTGATATGCATATATGATGTGTGTTCATTTATATATATAAATATGTATGCAACAATTTCACAGAATGTACTTGTAGGTAAGCAACATGATTATTGTCTTAACATTATTTGTAATCCAAACTTGTATACTGGAGTTGTTTTAGTTAAGTCCTTACACAAATACAACTACTATGTGAAGTAAACATCCAGAGTGAATGATGAAAGTCAAATGCAATAGGTTGTGTGGTATTCCAATTATATACATTTACAGATTAGTATACATCCTGTTTTGTTTAGTTTGTGATTTAATTTAAGATGACAGCATCACAATATTGGACAAACTTAGAAAATTTACACAGGAAGGATGATTCAAACACTTACATTTTCCTAATTTGTTATTATCAATATTGCAGCTGTCCTTTGGTACTTCATTGTTCAGTAGAAGTGGTGTCTCTGATTGCACAATGGACTTCAAAGTCTACCTTATTAGCCAGCTGTGACTCTTGACGATGGAGTTGGAGTGTCGTGAAAAGCAAACAACATTCAGGGAGATATATACAGCACTATGTAGCCATATGAGGGGCAAGTGACTTGCTTTAGATATCTTACTGTATGGTCTATAGATTACCTTTTAACAGATGAATAACAAAACACGCAACAGTTGTGCTGATGAGACTTGCTTGATGAACTTAGGACAAGCATGTACCAAATCTCAAAAGAGAATAGGAGAATCTCACCACTGAGTGAGCTTAGGAGCAGCAGAGCTGCTCAGAACCCACACAAGGGAAACCACATTAAAATGGTCAGTACATAGCTGAGCTCTGCAGATTTGAAATCAGAATTTAATAACAGACAAAATAGCACCAGGAATTCTGTCAGGTACACCAACAATTCTGCCAGCTCACTACTATAATAATAATAACAATAATAATAATAACAACAAAAGCAGTCAGAGAGCACAAACCTCTGCCAAGGCAACACCAACGCCCTCTCAACAATTAGCCGGACATGATTTTTAAAATGAGAATATCTGAAATAAACTTGACTGCTCTCACAAATGAGAATACTATGTGAAGGTGGGTGTGTGGGCAATGTTTGTAATGCTGTGTGTGTGTTGTCTGCAGTGCGAACAGGGACAGTTTTGTCTATGAAGGCCTTTTTTAGTCTATCCACTGATATAGTGTCTTTCCAACCATTAAGGTCTATAGTGAAAAATTCATCTGTGTGAAAGAAAACGGACAAGATCTGCACAGGGTACTGTTAACAGAAGTAAAGCTTCCTTCAAAGCAGAGCTAGAAATGTAAATGTCAAGTAGGTAAGAGGTTGTAAACGGGAGTGATATATTCAAAATTGGTAAAACTAAAAATTCTCAAGGAGAAATCAAATTTATTATTGTTACTGAATATGTTAGTGTTATTTAATTTCTGAACAGCTTTGCTGCCATTTGTTTATGTAGTTTGGTTTCTTTATCCATCATCCATCAGTTTCTACTATGTTAGAGATGCGAATAAAATTAATAATAGAGAAACAAAAAGAAAATTTTGGGAACTGCAATGTCACCATAACTTACATGGAAACCGTGAGCATGCTTTCAAGGGAGATAATCAGAGAAGGACTTGAAAGTGAATGTAAGATCATAATACATCATGTAGAGAAAAGATAACAAATAATCCAGAATCCTTGTCTGGTACCGGATCGATCCCAAAATCTAATCAGCTCATGCCAGTCATGTAGCCAAACATCCCTGACAGTTTCATCTGAATCCATCCAGCGGTTGTTAGGATATCTTGTCCATGGACAAGCAACAAACATGACTGAAAACAATACCTCCGCCTTCGCTAAGGCAGAGGTAATAATCGTTTCTTCATTGGCCACAAGGGGCCAAACACAAAACAAATAAGGACATTAGAAATCTGGTCACATGTGGGGTTTAACACAACAATCAAGTAAATGATAAAATGATGACAATTAACAATAGAAGTAAACAATAAAATTCACCAAAAGCAGAGAGTTCCTCACAGGGACAACCAAGGAACCTCACACATTCTGGTTATCCCATCTGCCAGACGCACCTCAGTCGACGCGTCTCTCCTCTTTACATCCTCTGGTTTATGAATGAAAGTTCAGAGTAGGCCCATTTACACAGGCCATCCTTGCCACACGCACCCACCTTTCAACAAATTTACTGGGGAGCGGGGGACAGAACTTCCTTCTCTACTCTCACTTTTCTTTTCAAGTGGAACTTGAAATGGTCAATGAAGGCTTGGCCAAAGAGGAAAGTAACCGTCTTCAGACCTTTCAATCTCATCCACCACACTAATTCCTTCGCCATAGCCACCAGACTGAGGAAAACTGCCTTTCCTT
>NC_068984.1:56174146-56174799 GCF_001194135.2 Octopus bimaculoides
GCCAAGCTACCTTTCTTGGTCTATGCTTGATACATGACTGTAGCTCTGTGAATGAGATGAGATGCAGAAAATCCTGCTTGACAAACAGTGATCACACCTGTTCACCATAAAGAAAGTGCTGGAGATGCTGTAGCCTCAGCACATGTCAGCACATCATTAGCTATGGCATGCCCAGTCCTCCACTCAGTGGCTGTTGACAGTAGATGGACCATCTGACGAGTAGAACACGACTCTTCCACAGAAAGCAAAAGAGCAAGCATTCCAGCTTGGTCATCCATGAAGCAGGGCAAGGGATGACAGTCAGGTGGTAGAAGATGACGGAAGTAATGTGCACATTCGCCACATCTGCCCGAGTTTTCAGGGAGAGGTACCTCTCTGCCCATTTGTGGGAGAGAGTGTGCATACTTGACGTACTGAGCAAGTGATGCTGAACGATTTCGAAAGACCACTCAAGTGATGCCACTATACATCGCAGTGATCCAGCCTCTGAAAATGGGACTGAAGCTGGCCTACATCGAGAACAGCCTCCAAGTATAGATGGTCGACCCTGTCAAAAGCTTTTGATTGATCCAAATTGATCGGAGCCCCACCCATACCAGGGTCCTTCCCTACTCTCTCTATGATGTAGCACATGAAGTGGAGGTTGTCAGGAA
>NC_068984.1:56174809-56193098 GCF_001194135.2 Octopus bimaculoides
CCAGGGTCCTTCCCTACTCTCTCTATGATGTAGCACATGAAGTGGAGGTTGTCAGGAATAGATCTGTTTGGAATAGCGCATGCCTGTGCGTTACCGACCAACTGACGACAAGCGGTAACCTCTTGCCTAACACCTTTGCCAAAATTTTGTAATCTGTATTTAGCAGAGTTATAGCCCTAAAATTATCTAATTGATCCCCTTTATTTGAGTCCTTTCTCAGCAGCACCACCACATCATCTCCTGTTCTGTTGCCAGTTATGAGAGACATCTGCTAAGAGACCACTGAACAAGCTTGGCATATGAAGACCATCAAACCCTGAAGACTTCTCTCTTGTGCAGGCCTTCATCATGTCCCGTATGTCTTTGGCTGTTATCGAAATTCTGCAGAACTCTGCATCCCTGGCTGAAAGGCATGGCATGCCACTGAATATAGTCCTCAGATACTTTGACTAGATATACCTGTTTGTTCATTTTATATTTACTAGTAGGACCAGTGGAAATTCCATGTAATGGAAAAAATTAAGAGGACGTATTTAAGAAAAAAAGGATGATTTGCATTTTTATAGCTTTCATGGTTTAGTTTTCTTTTAAATATACTTCACATTTGTCTACATTCATTTCCTCACATCTCCACCATTGTCTATTTTCTCTTTTTATTAGATCTTCTCACTGTTCCTCTCTGGTCTGTGATCTATATCTGTGCATCCTTTCTTAAGCAGCTTGCAACCGTGTTTCTTGTGAATCTAGAGTTTAAGCTAAATTAACCCTTATAAACGAATACCAGTTTTTTAAGTGACCGGGCAATAAATAATTGCACTTATGCACATGCGATGGTTACTATAAAAAACATTAATTCAATAAAAAACATATTTTTCAATATCAACACATCGCCACCACCACTACCACTGCTATCTGCCCCTCTCTCTCTTTCTCTCTCTCTCTCTCAATATAACTGCCTCCCCTGTTCATCTCTCTCTATCTATGTTTCCCTTTAGCTAACTCTTTAACTACGTAATAAGTATTACTTCCCCACCCATCCACACTTCATTAACACTTCTCTCTCCCTCTTTTTCTCTCGTTCTTTGCCTCTACCTTCAGCTGACCACTTGACCATTTGCCCTAAGTGTATTAATATTAATAACCTTTCTCTAATTCTTCTTTTCTTCTTTCTTCACTCCTCCATCCCTCTCTCTCTCTCTCACTCCACCTCCACCTCTCTAACTAACTAATGTATAACAGGCAAACAAACAAGCAAACTATTGTATAGATTTTCCTATGCTAGCATGGGCTTAACAAATACATATTTCCGAGGTGTTATTTTTACAGTCAGAAGTCCTTCGTACCACAAGCCCTTACCTGTTTTCCAAATAATAGAGTTTCCATTCACTAGTTTTCAAAAGTACAGAATGTAAACATTCCCAAAGAGACATTCATACACATAAACATATGCATGGACAGGCACACACACACATACACACACACACAACGAGTAAAAATGAGTTTTGTACATTTTTTTGCCTGTCAAATTCACTCATAAGCATTGGTTAGCCTAGGACTGAACCCAAAACCACTTGGCTGCAAAGTAAACTTCTTAAACACACCGTTTCTCTGTAAATAACAGGAAAATAGTCACAGTTGTTTTGATGAGGTATTTCGACTTTATAAATAAAATGGTGACAATTAGTTTAAACCAGTAAGTTTATTATAAAGTACATTGATACTAGAAAGCCCCTCAGTGTATTTGAACTCAGAACAGGACATTACTAATCTAGTCACAGCAATGTATCTGGTCTCAGTTTTGTTTTTTGTGCCCCAAACTACTATTTGCTTGGCTAACACCACCCTATTTTTTTCGATCCCACAATTATTGAACCTAACAAAAATGAAAAGTAGAGAATCCATACTAAAATGTAGAGCAATAATTATCTCACAAACAACCATAAAAATGTTTTTTCACATGAGTTTCTTCTCATTTATATCAAAGTATGGATTGTTCCATTCTTGATAAGCTATTCTTATATGTGAGGTAGTAGAAGGGGGAGCACAGCATACTGGATTTCCAATCCTTTGCTGTGTTCATAAAAGAGTAATAGAAATTTAATTATGCAGTTATTATTTATTGTAGTTTAAATTAATCATTCACATATTTCAGCGAAGGTTGTACAATTGTTGAATCATGAGTGTTTTTGCTTGAAAATAAAATTGAGATACCTGAATATTTTTAACTTATTGATTCTAATCTACTTGGTAGGTAAGAGCTGACGGCATAAAATTAAGTTGTCAATTCAAGTCACAACTTTTATTGCTAAAGGTGATTTGTCTTTTACTTTGTAACACATTTTGCCAGCTGTCCTCACCATTACTACGATAAGACTGTAATCTTCAGGCTTATAAAATATATGGACAGTATTAGGTGGCAGAATACACTCAAGTAAATTGAATGTCTTGCTGAAATAACATCGATTGTTACTGATGCAATGAAAGCATGAATTGTGAGAAAAAGATATTTTGTTGGCTAATTTTTTTCGTATCTTCTCTCTTTATAACTGCAGCTTCAATAGAGGAAGTGCTTGGAGAAGCATTTACCCTTAATGATGCATTTGACATAAACTTCAAGCCTCGGAATTTTAAGGTTGACTGGATCGACGGTAAGTTACTTTATGGTTTTCACTTCTTTTTATTTTAATTTGTTTACCCTAAATTACACATATAAATTAAGGTGTGTGGATTATTTAGTAAAGGTCGTACATATATATAATATAAGTATATATATGTGTGTGTTCGTGTGTCTGTATTTTTATGTACATTTGAACCATTTGACTAATGTTGCAGTGTATTGATAATCTTCAATACGATAAATAACTTATTCTAGTTGCTTCAGCCAAGCCTGCTAAGAAACTTCGTACTGATTCTAACAAAAGCTTCTAAAGGTTCACTACTTTGAGGATTTGGGGAATAGGTAGCTAAATTGGACATAGCTTAGGAATGATAGTCCAGTCATAACCTATAATTGAAATTTGTTTCATTAAAATCTGTGAGGTTAAAATAGAAGAATAAGGTGAAAAATTGACTTTGAATCAAAATAGTTGTTATTTTAAAAGAAAAGTATGGATTGATTGGGTTTAAAAGAACATTCTCATTGAGAAGAATCTCTTGGTGAAAACTTCATTAAAAAATATTAGCTACAGAAGAAAATCATATGACCTTAAGTAGCAGAAAAAATGTGATTAATTTAACAATTTAAAATATTTTTATCATTTTAAGATATTTAGCATTATAAAAGACAACTGATGTTATGTATTGTCTAGCTTACTGGTACAGAATGCTTAATTGGAGTCTGAAAGCTATTGGGTTAGATTCTCTGTAGGGGCCTGCTATCCACTGTTTTATTTTGTTTTCTTAGAGTATTTGACCAATCTAATCTGTTTACACTCTGTTCTGCATTCAAGATTTTCTTTACTTTTTGTAAAATACCAGTTGACTTGGCCCTTCATATTTAGTCATAAGGTCAAATTTTAGTCACTTGCAAGGTCTTTTAGGCTTTATCACTAATTCAGCTCTCAACCACATTGAATGTTATATCTTTATCATTCTGCATTCAAGATTTACTTCAGATGAAGGACTTTTATGAGGTGAAAACCTTGTCAAAAAATATTTGCTACAAAAAATGTTGTGTTGCTTTAAGTGGCAAAAATGTGATAATTTTCAGAAACCAAAATATTTTTGTCTTTTTAAGAGAAATGTAATATTGAACTTAAATAAAAGAGTTCATCAAGACAAATATTTTGTAGAGAAACCCCATCTAAAAATATTAAGCATAAAAATGGTAATGATTTTATGTGATTTCATATTAATTTTTATTATTTTGTTTATGTATTAAAATATGTACATATTAAAAACATATTAAAATAAAATTTTAACTAAGAAAAAAACTAATTATTAATTAGTTAATTAGAATATAGCATTATTTCATAATAAAAATAGTTTAGAAATATATTCATTTGTAACAGATATGCTGCTATTAAACATTTGTTATTTTTAGGTGCAAGCAAAATAATTGAACAAAATCTGTATTTTAAAAAATATTTACAACAGTCTCGGTTTTTTTTTTTTTTTTTCCAATTATAAAGGTAAATATAGTTATTCTAATAATAGAAGCATTGCCTGGAAAAAAGTGGACTAGAATGAAAAATGCAGGTACAGAATCCTAGAATATTCATAAGTATTGAACCTGGAAAAGTACAAAACAAGCAGCAATTAAACCTGGTAAAATCCAGGACAAGAAGTAAAATTTAAAATTTTGCTGCTGAAGTTAGAAATTGTTAAATAAATTTCTGAAATTGTGTATCAAATAGTGTATGCACTGTTTGATTGTTTTCTTTTCTTTTTATTGCAATTTTTTTAATTTAAGTTAATATTTTTGATTTAAAAATTCTTTATATGAAGCTAAGATATATCTATCTTTTAGTATTATATTATTTTTAAAATTTTATTTTCTTAACAAAACTATGTATCCAAAAATTTTAAATCACAGGTACTATGTTTTAAAATTAAACTCATGTAGAATACATGTAATTCAAAAGAATAAAAAATAGTAAAAAAGATTTTTTTTATGAAACAAAAGAATTAAATTCTTTAAAGTTTGCATTATCAGTTAAAGTATTTTCTATTTACAGTTAGAAAAATATTTTTAAAAAATGAAAGCTAATGGACAAATTGAGTGCAAAATGTAGAAATGACTCTATAACCTTTTTTAAAAACCTTAGGGGTTATAATTGTCTATTTTGCCTAAATTGCTATTATTTGATTTGTTACGGTCATGGCCAAAAGTTTGGAAGATTTTTTTTTTAATTAAAATTGCTGTGCCTAAGTTCAATTCGATTCAAATATATACGATATAGAGATATACTTACCTAATAACTGATCCAATGGTTTAATGTATAAAAGAAAAAATTTTCAGACCTATGCCAAAGTTTTGGCCAAGTAATAATGTATTGCAAATTTAATATAACTTTGGGCATTTTGTATAAAAATTTAAATTTTCAGACCTGTATTCCAAACTTTTGGCTGCAACTATAAATATAGAAATTTGTAATTTCAAATTTTTAAAGTGTAAATTTGCTGATAGTTAATCTTTTCACGAAAATTGAAAATAAATAGTTTCTTGTGTATTTTAATTTAAACTTTCAAGTAAAAATTTTAAAATATAAAGAAATTTATTACTATTTTAGTTTTTGAATTCTAACTTTAGCAGCAATATTTTTAATTTTTTTCCTTCTTGTCCTGAATTTTTCCAGGTATAATTGTTGCTTGCTCAGTACTTTTCCAGGTTAAATACTTAAGAATATTCTAGGATTCTGTCCCTGCATTTTTCATTCTTGTTCAGTACGTGTCCACATTTATTAACCTTAATTTAAGGTGTGCATCTCTATCCACAAGCTGATTTACATAAAAAAACTTACAATGCAAAAAGTAATTAATCAAAGTAATCGATAAAACACAGAAAAAAATCCAGTAAAGAATTTTCTATGACTATACTCACCCAGCTCAAATAATAAGCCCCAAATCTCACCTCATCCTCATTATTATGAATTATTATTCTTCTTTTTCTTCTTCTTCTTCTCCTCACCTGCTGGCATTGACAATCATGAACTTTACAACCCGCAGTCCCTTGCACAAGATAACTAGTTATAGGGCTGGTCTTTCCATAGCCAGCTGGTAAGACCACTAACTGTAGTCTCAGTCTGTCACTAATCAAGACATTTGTTCACAAATCATTGTAAGCTTATGGAACTCTCTACTACTTTTGAAATAAATGAAGAAATATTTTGTGTTATAAACATTATGACACCTTATAACCCTCTCTATAAAAACACTGGATTACTATTGCTAAATTGGTATCTTAAATCTTTGCTTCCATTTCTTAAATTGGTTCACTGTGTACCAAATTGGTACATTATCATCATCACCAACAGCAGCAGTATTTTATGTCCACCCTCCATGCTGGAATAGGCTGAGCAATCCAACAAGATCCAATAGGATCCAACAGACATGAGAACCACATCTTGCTTCAGCATTTCAGTTTTGACATGATTTCGACAGTTAGATGGCATTCTTAACACCAATCACTTTAAACTATTCTAAATGCATTTTTCATGGTGCCAGCATTATAGCAATTATTTTACTTTGGCAAGATTTAAGAGTTTGTGTGAACTTGTGCTATCTCTGCTCAATTCACCAGCAACTTTACAGAGTGTACTAAGTGCTTTTTTCATGACACCAGTACTAGCATAAGATTAAAGAGCCCTCCCCACACATGAAAATGGAGAATATGAGAGAGTGTGTCTGCTTTTAGACAGAGAGTTCAAAGAAGTTAAAATAAGATAGGAGGAGTAGACGTGCATATATATATATATATATATATATATATATATATATATATATATATGTATAGAAAATGATTCAAATAAACAAATAAAACTGTTTGGGCCAATATACAAAACATACATAGGCACAGACATGGCTGTTTGGTAAGGAGCTTGCTTCTCAACCACATAGTTCTGGATTCACTCTCACTACATGACACCTTGGGCAAGTGTCTTCTACTATAACCTCGGGCCAACTAAAGCCTTATCAGTGAATTTGGCAGATGGAAACTGAAAGAAGCCCATCATATATATACATATGTGTGTGTCTTTGTGTTGTGTTTGTCCTCCCATCACCACTTGACAACCAGTTTTATGTCTCCATAACTTAGTGGTTCAGCAAAGGAGACTGATAGAATAGGTACTTGGCTGAAAAAAATAATAATAATTCCTGGGTCGATTTGTTCGACTAAAAAAAAAAACATTTAAGGCAATGCTCCAGCATGACTGAAACAAGTAAAAGAATAAAAGAATACATATATACATGTAAATTGAGAGAAAACAAAGTCTGAAAATATTCAGATGATGAGTATTCATGTATAAATATATAGATATTTACAAATTAACTGAGTAGTTATACAGAGTACAAAGACACAGAAAATTAAGGGGAAATTATATGGTGTTGATAGAACATGTATATCATTAGAAATATGTTCGCAAAAGAGGTAATGGTGCCAAGTGAGGAATTTCTGTTGATTAATTAAACTTTTGTGTATTTATATATATATTTCAGGTGAAGATGCATTTCTTTACAGAAATGATGATGGTGCTCTATTTGAATACGACTGCCTTACGAAAAATTCTACATTTATTATGGATAATACCACATTTGTAAGTATATTTATTTATCTCCTTTGTGTAACATAAAGATTCTACATTGTAATAATTTCATTTTTCTTATTGGTCCTCCTATTGGCTAAAGAGCTTGTAACTTGCTACTAGTGTATTGGTAAGTACTGAGGAGTTTAGATTAAGAGTGAAAATGGTCTGGAGTTGTCTCCTGAACATATACTTTTACTATTTTGGCTCATTGGTCTGTGACACGAGTGTAGTCAATTATACCAAGTCCAGTACTTTGTCTAGTACTTTATCAATCCCCAAAAGAGGAAAGGAAAACTTAACCAGGGCAGAATGTGAAATCAAACTGTAAAGAGATATATTCAAATAGCACAAGATATTTTGATTGATGCTTTACCAATACTGAGAAACAATTCTAGAGAAATAAAAATGTAAGTTACTGACTAATAGCAGTTTTTCTTACCAAATATTTATTTCTAGTTACTATTAGCTAATACTGACTTCATTACTCTATCAATTTAATTTGTAGTTGGGAAAGTGATGGATTCTAAAAGGTTGACTTGCTCTTTCTTTTTTATCTTCAAGTCAAGAGGGAAGGCAGTGCTTATGACCCATTACAGGGTTTCTGAGACTGGTGAGTGAGGAATGAGGAGGGTATCCTCAAACTAGAAATTTGGCCCAAATGCCTGCAACACCCAAAGTGTCAGATAGTGTGTTTAAAGTGGGCAATGGATTAAGTCAACCACTACAGTAGGCCATAGTGAGATTTGAACACAGAATGCAAAGAGCCAGAACAAATTCGGCAATGCAGCAATCCAATGTTTCTATAGTCATCCACTGCTTTGGATTGTTACTATTTCATTTACCTTGAAAGTATGAAAAAACAGACCTTAGCAAGATTTGAATTCAGAGTGCAGAAAGTCAGAACAAATACCTCAAAATATTCAGTCTGATGCTATAATGACTCTGCCAACTTGCCCTCAAAATATGACTTGAATATTGAATATGAAGTCTTTCGTAATAATTTTATAATCCAATTGATTACGTGTCTCACCAACATCTTCACTACATTCCTTTCTATAATGAGAGCCCTTTATAGAAGTAATCACCAGCCAAACTATGACTATGACTCCCACTTGTATATTATTTCACTTCATTTTCATTGCTTACTCCATTAGGAAAGGCATTATTTCTACTTTATGTGAAGTTAACAAAACTAATTCCCAGTTGTTGCATACAAAATGTGGAGAATATCCAAACTGAAAATACAGACATACATTTGGGATTGACTCTATTGCAACTATATGACTACAACAGATTGTACAAGAACTAGTAAGCTTAGCAAAGACAAAAGTATTAGGATAAACTTAGCTAATACTAACCTCAAAATAGACTTAACAAAGACTCAAGTTTTTGTAAGGAAAAAAGACAGAACCCTGCTACCATTAAGAAAATGGCTATGCTTGATATGCAGAAAAGGAGTTGGTAGAAATTTCAGAGTGAACCCCTATGTAAATTATGGACACACAAAAGGTGTAGTGAGATCACAAACAAGTCAACAAAGAAAGTAGATTTTGTATGCACAGGTGCATTAAAATGGTTTAGTATCTAGAATACAGGTTTATTCCTTCAAATACTCGAAATGATCATTAGAAGTAGTTGATAACATTAGTTAGGTAACCTAATTTTTTGTGGCAGTAGAAGTATAGTAGCCAGAGTAAGAATTAGATGAGGAAAGTTAAGTGAACTGTAACTTCTGCTGCTAGGTAACAAAAATTTTCTATTTCGGATTAAAGGGCAAATTATATGATGTATTGTGTACAAAACATGATGCTACATGATAGAAAGACATGGACCTTAAATGCAGAAGATTCACAATGATTAGAAAGAAATGAAATGAGAATACTCTGCTGCATGTGTAATATTAGCATATATGAACAATAGAGCATAAATGAGCTGAGAAAAGTTAGATTTAAGTAGAATTAGATACAGTGTGCAAAAGAGAAGATTGTACTGATGTGAGCATGTGATGTATATTGAGGATATATGGAGAAGTGCATTGTGTTTGAAGTAAACGAGACTTGAAGCCCTAGAAAAACATATGACAGTCAGGAAACTGAACCTCATGTTGGAAATGACAAACAGCTGTGATGAGTGGTGATACATAGTGCTAGAGAAGACCAGCCCACCAGTCAAGTATGGCAAAATGGTTATTATTAAAATGGTAAAGGTTAGAATGCATGACATCATTGGATCACTCACTTATAATGTTCTTGTTAAGTCTTCATCTGCTACCTCCTCCATAACCCTCTCTCTTATTCACCACTAGCATGATGAGGAATGATATCTAATTTAATTAGTCCATATTTAATCTCCTATCATCCTGTTATCACTCTGTCTCTCTTCTCCTATCACACTTCTCTCATTCTACCTCTCTTTCTCTTTATCACCTCTCCCCAACCACCATCCCTTATCACTCTACCTCTCTTTCACCATCTCCCCTCTCAGTTTCTGCCGCTTTTAGACATCTTTCACTTTACATCACCAATTTGTATTGCTATCTATCACTCACTTGCTCTTATGACTGCCCAGCTGTATAGCTATCTCATCATCAAAGTGCTCATACTGTTTTTCAATTCAGTCCCCATAAAATCAATCAACATCTAACTGTCACTGTCCCTCTACTCCCTCCACTACTATCTTATCTCTCCCATCACTGTGTTTCACACACAACCTCTTACTCTCTCTCTTTTTTACCCTTATAGACATCATACTCTCTCCATCTATACAGACCCTTGGTCATATTTGCCTTTAAAGAATGGGGGCAGCCTAGGATAGAGAGAACTATTTAGTCTCATAGAATATAAGGCAATCTCTCTCTCTCTCTCTCTCTCTCTCTCTCTCTCTCTCTCTCTCCCCACCACCTTTCTCAAGCTGGAGCCACAACATAATGTACCCAGTTTTCTCTGTAAAGTGACTGGCCAATGAAAGGAGACAATGTAGGGTGGAGAGAACAAGACTAAAGTACTGATGCCTTGATAAAAAGCACCCAATTCAGTGATTAATGTTAGGATTGGCATCCAATCATAGAAGCCATATTAAAAATGGAATGTATAACCATGACGTGGTTCACTGACTCCTCTATGTAGGCAGGTCTCCACTTGCTCCATGATGGTGATGTATTGAGTATTTTGAATGTTTCATAAGCCTATCATCAAATGTACTACGTGGATGTGTGTATATGAAAAGAAGAGTAATAGGCCTGGCAATATATTTTCTCTAAGAGCCTATATTACCACACACTGACAGAAATTTTATTTATCTCCCATTGAGTCCTGTACAAAAGCATTTTAACAATCATACAGAGCAGCCAAAGAAGCTATACGCTCACTACTGTCATACTTCACTACACATATCCAACAACTGCATAAGAAGGGTATGCAATATAGTTGCAATCCACTCTAAAGTATGACACATTTGAGAAACTAAACTTATGGGTTATCTCAAAACATTTGATTTGCTATATCAGAATTTGTGTGCCATTGGTCTAATATTCCACTTATAATTCAAATTAACAACAGCAATTGGCTCTATGGCCCAGACTTGGGGTTTAATTTTTTTATCAAAATGACAGAAGTACTATTTCATTCACAACCTCAGAGAAATTTACTGCTTTTATGCTAGGTTACTGGTTAAGTTTATCCTGGTTGCACCTAATAGTATTCAGAATCCTGATAATCATCAGGTGTCTATCTCAAAACTTAATCCTCTAAAGTATATTTGTTGCCTTTAAATCATATATAAGTTCATTCTTGACTCAATAATGCCAGCCAAATGTTAAGTTAGTGTTAATATATTTAATGTGCTTTTTAAAAACCATTCTATTCTGTACAGCACATCATTCCAGACATATTTGTAATATTCTGTTGTTGCCTTTGGATTGTTTATGAGTTAAATCCTGGTTGCACCACAATAACAGGTCAACCTATAGTACTGGTGGAGCAGCCTCCAACATTTTTGATGGAAATCAGTTCAACATCAAAGTTTCCATAGTTAAGAACACATAATATTTTAATTTCATAAGAACAGGTATATTTTGTTCTTAACCGAAATGCTTATAGTCAGCATCAAAAACCTAATAAAAATATCGATGCAGAGAGAAAAAGATAATACCAGTTCAGTGACTAATCATTTTGGTTAGTACCAGAGACAACTCTGGACATATTTTGGTCTGCACCATATTAGCATTACTACTTCTTGCTTGTCTGAAAACTTACTTCCTTAAAGTATTTGTTTATGTTTGTCTCATAGTTTAAACTGCATAAGTGTAAATTCATGTTGTAACCAAAAATCTCAGGGTCTTAGCTTATGTATCAAAAATTTAGTCCAAACTAGATGAAAGTAGATAACTAAGGAATTTTTGGAACTAAGTACAGAGACATAGCTTGTTCTTTTCAGTTCAAAGACCTATCTAATTCAGTTCTTTTATTAAATATTTTGAAGAATATGGGCAGCTCCCCTATCATTTCTCAGGACATTCTAGATAAGGATAAATTGATGAAGCTAGAGAGGTTTATTTTCAGTTTTAATTCTTGGAGAGCAGCAGTTGAAAGGAAAGTAGGCAATAGAAAAATTTTAAATTGGTACTCTGTTGGTTACAATGATGAGTGTTCCAGTTGATCTGATCAACATAACAGCCTGATCATGAAATTAAAGTGCAAGTGGCTAAGCACTCCACAGATACTAGTAACCTTAACATAGTTCTCAGGGAGATTCAGCATAACACAGAATGTGACAAGACAGGCCCTTTGAAATACAGGTACAACTAATTTTAACCAGCTGGGTGAACTGGAGCAATGTAAAATAAAGTGTTTTACTCAAGAATACAGTACACTGCCAAGTACCAAACTCACAAGCCAAATACACTAACTTCTTCACATAAAGTGTAGTTGATAAGATATTGCTAAGTAATGTAAGTGAAAGTTCACCAATCAAGTGAACATGTGTATGATATATTTACCCACCTAATTTACAATAAATTTTACAATAAATTTTTAATTAGATTTTGGACATATGATTCCAAAGAACAGCTCTGTTTCAAATATTGGATACCACCTCACCTTGTGACTTATTAACATAACTAATTTTTATATTTAATTATATTAACTACTACTAGTCTACTTGAAATTTTATGACTGTAGTCTTTCATTTAATTGTTTACATTTATAAAATATAAAAAGAAAACTAAAGTAAATCAAAATATCATCTGGTTTATATTTTCTTTCCTCAGCGACAGTATGATACCAATGTGTACTCAGTATCTGCAGATAGGAAATATGTTTTGCTGACATATAATATCATGCAGGTAAGTTAATTTGATTTTAATCTGTGATAATGATTTGCTTCAAACTTTAACCAAATCTATGTTCTCTGTTATATCAGTGCAAAGATTATCTTTCTTGCAAATTAATGGGTATCAAAACAACTCAAAACAAGATTAGAGATAGCAGTGTGTATTGTTGACTAAAGATGGAACTGCTGTTGCTTCAGTGACCCAGTAACTAGATCATAAGTTCAGCATTTTAGAAGTGGCATGCAGTGCATTTTAATAAAACTTCAGTGGGTACAATTTCTGAGAAATTTTCAGTTAAAAAAACTATGTTTTCATAAAGCAAAAAGAAAAAAAGAAACAAAAGAAAATGGTGATGACAGGGATATGAAATGGAAGAAATTTTAAAAACTTCTAAAACTGAAAATGAGATTTTAGCTAGAATGACAATTCAATAAATCAAGACTGAAAATTCAGATTTGATTTGATGAATTAAAAATTCATTGAATTTCAATGCAAGTTCAAAATTAAATTTTTGTTTCTACCATCATTGATTTTCATCAGTTTGAAATTTAGAACTGGAAAAAGAAGGTAAACAAAGCCACTCGAAAGCCAAAACAGAAACTAAGTTAAATCAAAATCCCTATGTATCAAAATTTTAAAATATAACATATATGTAGAGTTGGAAAGGAATGTCATTTTGAAGGTTAGCATTGATTAGTTATTGATATGTACAAAGTGAAAAAAAATGGAACTGTAAAATCATAACTATAAAAAGTACTGCCATATATATGTAAAAGGTGATATATTAAATATGATCTAAGAGGAAGTGTGGCAATTTTTTTAAAAATGTTCTTACTACAGGGGAAAAAAATGAAAATGAAATCTTAAGTTTCAAGGGAAACAGAAAAGAATTTTATGTTTTGGTTGAAATGTTTCATAGCAAAGAGGAGAAATCTGTCTGCTGATTATTTTCATTTAAATGTATCCACATACACATTTTAACTACAAAGAATACAAATCACTCTTCTCCTCCTCAAAAAAGCGTTTATAGCCTGAAATGTGTGTATGTGTGTGCATGTGATTATTCAGTATTATTTCAAGATTTTTAGCCAATAGAAAAAGAGCCGGCTTCTAACCTAGATTTAAGGTTCCTTCATTGAAATTTTAACATCAACAACAGGGTATATATGCATGTATGTATCTATACATACATACTTGCAGATTTGAATGTTTTGCTTTATGCATGTATTCTCATGCATATAGTTGCATATCTAAATATGCTCATATATACTTCAATGATAAACTTCTCGGAAGTTTTACAGATTTTTAGTTTCAGTGATGGCTTGGATCTGTAGTCTTCAAATAAGCTTTCTCCTTTCTGGTTTTGAGAAGCCTAATTTCTCAAAACTGGTATTTAGGTAGTGTGTTACATATTCCAGTGCCCCAATAATAATTACAGGTATAAACCTGAACTTGTAATCTGGATAGAGTAACTGCATATTTCTCAATAGTTCAGCATAGGTATTCTCTTTTTTAATGATCTTCAGCTTTATGTTAACATCTGCTGGACAGCTGATTTCTACAATTGTACACAATTTCTTTTCTCTGTCCCAAATCATTATATCAGGCCTATTGTGTTTATATTTAATTGAGGTTTTCACTGGGACATTCCACAAGTACTCCTATTTATTGAGCGGCCTTGGCTTCTTCCATACTGTGGGTCCTTATTTCTTTGTCCTTGGGGTTATCCTTCAGATGGATTTCATTATATAGTATCCTAGCTACAACATCATGTCTCATCAGTATCATACGGTGATGATATTTTTGGACAGTTGCTTATGATGTGGGTGATATCTTTGGTGTTAACTCCACAAAGTCTGCATCAGTTATCACATTTTGCTACTTTTCCTGCATCTCTGTCTCTTTGTGAATCAGATATTTGGTTGATATTTCCTGTCCCTGTATTGCAAATGCATACCCTTCAAAGTTACCAAAGTTTAGTGAGTGTGTTTGGCAGAGACAAACTGAAAGAAGCCTATGGTGTATATATATATATATATATATATATATATATATATATATATATATATATATATATATATATATATATATATATATGTATGTATGTATGTATGTATGTATGTATATACACACACACATACATCTATGTGTGTGTATCTTTGTGTCTGTTTTTGCCCCCTACCAGCACTTGGGAACCAGTGTTGGTGTGTTTACATACCTATAATATAGTGGTTCAGCAAAAAGACATTGATAGAATAAGTACTAGGCATAAAAAAAAAATGAGTCCTGAGGTCAATTTGATTGACTAAACCCTTTCAAGGTGGTGCCCCAGTATGACCACAGTCAAATGACTGAAACGAGTAAAAATAAAAGATACACACACACATAAATTATCTAACCATTGTGTATGCACCTAGTAGTTAACCGATGAAGCACATTCACTGCCTATGGCTACCTGATGTCATATATATACAACAAATGATAGAGTAGGAAGAGCATCCAACCATAGAATCCAACCCAAAACAGACAATGAAACCTGGTGCGGCCCTTGGTTTTGCCAGTTCATATTAAGTTGCCTAACCCATGCCAGCAGGGAAAACAAACATTAAGTGTTGATGATGATGATGGTTGTAAGATAGCTTATCTATTCAGATATAGTTTTCATTCATGATTTTCCTTATGCAATATTTGAGATTGACTATAATGCATTTTACATTGATGCTAACCCTTGTGAGGTTAGCATCGATGAAAATAACAGTTACTATAGCAATGATAGCATTTCGAAAAAGTTCTTGTACAGCCATAGCCTGATCATAAATAAAACATATGCCTAAGTAGATAAATTACATAAAAATCTGTGGAAAACAGCAGAAAAAATAAACAGAAATAAATGAACAAATATAGAATTATCTAATGAAATAACTGACCTGAGATACTGAATGAATTTTTCATGTTTTGATAGAGGTTTTTCTTTTAGTTACATTTCTCTTGAGGAATATCATTTATGGCTGATTTTTCTGCACCTCCATCTTGGCATATCAAATTGCTACTGAACCATGAGGGATATTTCAGGCAAATAGATTTTATTTTTAGTGGTGATATCAGATATTCATAGATACCATAGTTATACAAAAGTACAAATCTTACCCTATTACGGAAGGAGGAAATGGACAAAGAAACATTTTCTGTCCCTTCTTCTTTAATAAAACTGTGATTAATGCATATCAATCAAAATTTAAGATCAAAGGAAACAAGTTGTGAATGTTCTAACATCACTTTTATGACTTGATATAGTTGTAGTTACATATGATGATAATTATATGATTATGATGATGATTATAAATATGTTTACAATGTTTTGCAAATTATGTGTAGGCTCAAGGCCACACATGCTGGAAGGGGAGGAGTCAATGAAATGGACTCCAGTACTTGACTGATACTTTATTTTCTCAACCTTGAAAGGATGAAAGGTAAAGTTTACTTCAGTGGTATTTGAATTCAGAACTTAGGCGCAGGAGTGGCTGTGTGGTAAGTAGCTTGCTTACCAGCCACATGGTTCCGTGTTCAGTCCCACTGTGTGGCACCTTGGGCAAGTGTCTTCTACTATAGCCTCGGGCCGACCAAAGTGGATTTGGTAGACGGAAACTGAAAGAAGCCCGTCGTATATATATGTATGCATATGTGTGTGTATATGTTTGTGTGTCTGTGTTTGTCCCCCAGCATCGCTTGACAACCGATGGTGGTGTGGTTACGTCCCCGTAACTTAGCAGTTCGGCAAAAGAGACTGATAGAATAAGTACTAGGCTTCCAAAGAATAAGTCCTGGGGTCGATTTGCTTGACTAAAAGGCGGTGCTCCAGCATGGCTGCAGTCAAATGACTGAAACAAGTAAAAGAGTAAAAGAGAGAGAGTAAAGAGATGTAACCGAATACCACCAGGAATTTTTTCCAATGTTTGAATGTTGCCCTCTCTCATCATCATCACTGCCATTATCGTCATCGTCATCATCATCATCATCATCATCATCATACATTCACTTTACTATGCAAGCATGGGTTGGACAGGTTTTCTCTAGTACAGCATCACACCATTTACTACATCCTTTATGAAGTTCAACCTCTTCAGATCAGTTTTTTCACCATTTCTTCCCTTATCGTTCATGGTTTTCTTCTCTTGCATGATTCTTCCATATGGATTACTCAGTAATTCTTTACCCAACTGTCAACTTTCATGCTCTGCATTACACATTCATACCAATACATGTCCATACCAATCTTCTCTCTTATATCGTACATCTGATTTTCGTCAGCTTATTTGTGCTCCATTATTCATTCATTTACAAATATTACACACACACACACACAAGATTCAGGGTGGTGGTGGGACATGGCTGCTTCATTTCTTTTAAGCTTTCACACCTCCTTTGCACTCAGTGCTCGATGTTTTGTTTCAATGCACCGTTGTACTTGATACATGAGCATCTTACAATCCACATATCACATTGTTGGCACTCCGTCGCTTACGACGTCGAGGGTTCCAGTTGATCCGATCAACGAAACAGCCTGCTCGTGAAATTAACATGCAAGTGGCTGAGCATTCCACAGACACGTGTACCCTTAACGTAGTTCTCGGGGATATTCAGAGTGACACAGTGTGACAAGGCTGACCCTTTGAATTACAGGCACAACAGAAACAGGAAAAAAGAGTGAGAGAAAGTTGTAGTGAAAGATTACAGCAGTGTTTGCCATCATCCCCTGCTGGAGCTTTAGGTGTTTTCGCTCAATAAACACTCACAATGCCCGGTCTGGGAATCAAAACCATGATCCTATGACCACGAGTCCGCTGCCCTAACCATTGGGCCATTGCACCTCCGATACGACAAGAGTTATTGACTCTCTGAACTTTTCTTGCCAATTCCCTACTCTGGCTCCTATATTTTCAGAGCATTTGCCTCCACTGCTAACTAGATTACCTACTCTAGGGTCACAAATATGGGGAAAAGGTGTTGCTGACTACTGACACTATTACTTGACTAGAACGTCATCTTACTGTTGTTGGAAGAATGAAAGATAAAATTGAAATCAGAATACAAACAACCTCAACAAATACTATAAGGCATCTTTTCTGATGCTTTAATGATTCTTCCAATCCAGTGCCCTACTACTATTACTACTATTACTACTACTACTACTACTAATAATAATAATAATAATAATGATAATGATAATAGTAATGATGGTTTCAAGTCTTGGCACAAGACCAACAAGTTCGGAAGGAGCTAAGTTGATTAGATCAACCCCAGTGCCCTGCTGGTACTTATTTTATTGACCCAAGAGTGATGAAAGGTAATGTCAACAATTAATAATAATAATAATAATAATAATCCATCAGGAATCACTGCTGAGATGCTCAAAATATCTGGCAGTGTTGGCTATAGCCTAGTCACCCGTATTACGAACCAGGTGATACACGAAGGAGTCATACCCAATGACTGGTGTAGCAGCATCATAGTCAACTGCTACAAAGGTAAAGGGGACGCTTTAGATACAAATAATTACAGAGGCATCAAGCTGTTAGATCAGGTTATGAAAGTTACAGAGAGGGTCATAGCCCAACTAATTAGGGAGCGAATCAATTTAGATGAGATGCAGTTTGGGTTCGTGCCAGGTAAAAGCACTACTGATGCCTTATTTCTAGTGAGACAGTTGCAGGAG